>NW_028318515.1:10450326-10751413 GCF_062004578.1 Staurois parvus
CTTTCTGACTCTCATTTGTGGGGCCTGTATACCAAGGGTTAACGCAGGTGGGAAGAGAATGAATCTGGTTCAAACACTTTCTCTGACCAAATGAATGACAGTGGTGGCTGTGGCCTACCTTATATAAAGAGATGCAGTAGTGGCTGATTTTTGCCTTGTATAGGCACATTATTTTCTGCAAGTCCTTCTCTGTGGTGGTTTGAGGGGGGGGGGGAGAGATATTGTGGTGAATTGCCCCAGGCCACACTCCCGCTGTGCTTTGATGTGGGCTGTAAATGTTCTGCATGTTCTTCCTTCTAAGTTGTGTTTGTGTGTTATTGTACAATGATTGCGTGTTTATTATCTTTGCATTGTAATCCTAACACATGTCAATTGCTCTGCTCTTCCAAGTTTGCTTTATTTAGAATGAAATGCAGTTTTCAGACAAACATGGTGAGAAATGTATGTGTGGGGCATTTGGGGAGGTGAGAGGTGTTTTTATTTTGACGTATGTATTTTTTATATTGATATTTTGATCTGCAGCTTGTTTTGTGAATAAGCCCAAGTGATTCATATTAACTGTTTGTTTCCTGCTGTAACCTGTGAAAGCACAGTTCATTAGAAGTATAATCTTTTAGATTGTAAACTCTTATGAGCAGGACCGTTCTATTTTAGCAACATCAATCCCTCTTTTTTTTTTTTCTTTTTTTTTATATTTTCACCAAGATTTTGAATGTAGCTACTTTTTGTTGCTGTCCAAATAAATGTGGAATGTGTATTTGATCAATAAACATTTGGACTGTATTTTTTGGGGGGATTATTTCATGTTCTAGTTGAATGTAGCACAGTGGCTAAATGGTTAGCACTTCCACCTGGCATTACTAGGGTCGTTGGTTCAATTCCCAGCCACGGCACCTCCTACCTGGGGTTTGCATGTTCTCCCTGTGCCTGTGTTTCCTCCGTGTACTCCGGTTTCCTCCCACACTCAAAAGAAATGCTGGTAGGCTAATTGGATCCTGTCAAAATTGGCCCTTGTATATGTATGAATGTACATGTGTATGTACATATGTATGAATGTATATGTATGAACGGGCCCTTAATACGCCCCTTGAGGGTTAGGGACTGATGTGAATTTATCACATCTATATGTAAAGCGCTGCATAAATTGACAGCGCTATATAAGTATCTGAAATATACTAGCACCCCTAACACTTATTTTTGCTAGCTATATAATATGCCCAAATCTTCCTTGTTAGAGCGCACATGTACAGGTATGTCCAAAATAACAAACCAAAAGCCCCCTATTGCACCACAAGACCATGTTATGCACCAACGAATAGGTCGTGTTCAGTGTGCAGATAGCTTTTCTTTTTCTACAATCCTCTTAACGTTAATAAATTGGGCCCCCAATTTATGTTGACTTTGGGCCTTTACTGGCAAATATATATTTGCCAATGTCATATACACAGTATAGCTGCAAGCATACATTCACCAATGCCAAATCTACAATAGAACTGCAAACATATATTTGCGAATGTCATATACACAATGGAGCCGCATGTAAAATTGCTATGGTGCACAAATAAACGCCAAGACGGCTTTTGGAGGAGGCGCTAGAGCAGCTGTCATACCGGAAATACGCCATGATGTTTGCAGAAGGACGTTTGCACACACGTGGAAGTGGGGAGTGTGAGTGAATGGGAGTGTAGTTAGGAGAGTTTAGTGGTAATTTGCAAGTCTATTTTTTAGTTTTGTGAATTGTTCTTTTGTGGAATTCCAAACTACATCTGGACATGGCGAGATCGCTGTTCTCCACTGAGGAGCTGATCCTCATTTGCAGGGGAAACATTGTTGTATTTTCAGTTGAAAACATGTCCAATTCCTAGATCCATTGAGGTACATAGCAGAGGTTCAAGGTTCTTCCTAACTATACAGGTGGCACAGACTCAAGCATACACCCAGGGCCACTGTTAGATATCATGGGGCCCCGTACAGCATACCTGACAGCCCCCCACCACCAGAGAAAATATCCAAATTATATTTATGGTAAAAAATACACTAAAAATATTATTAATGGATATAATCTCAACCATATTCCTGTGAAATGTAAATGATAAAACTGTACTGAGTTCATAAATAAAGCTGTGTTTATAATTTTGGTGTAATTTGAGGTTTTGGGGCTCATGGGTGCTGTGGCTTGTAGAGTGGGAATCAGTGGTTTGTTTTTGTGGCTATCGCTGTTTGCAGGCAACCTATGTTACACTATGGAAATGCTGCAGGTCATAATTTGACTAGCATATGGGTGCAGGTGTACAGCCCTGAACACAGACAGTGAGCATTCAGGGCCACTTCCCCACACCTTCACACCTGTCAGATTAAAACCTGTGTTCATACAGCTGCTATGTCCCCATAGTGTAACAGGTGGCTCTAGCCACATGAACAACCCAGTCATTCATGCTGTACAGGCCAGAGGACCTGTGTGAATGGGGCATTTTTCACTTTTTTTTTGTTCCTCAGCTCGTTAATTTCAATGGGCTGCCTAACGTGTGGGAACATGCAAAAATACTGCAGGCATATTATTTTAAAAGTGTGTTGCACCTAACCGCGCACATCTGCAAAGGGCATTGCATTTCTTTGCTGTGCTGGAAAATGTGTGTTCTTGCATGCGTTTCTGCACCACCAATGGTGTGAACAAGTCCTAAGGGCCAGTTCACACTATAGAAACAGTCTAGATGTGTTCTGATGCGTTTTTGCATGCCCTTTTGGCATGCATGTTTAGTGTGTTCCAGTACATTTTGGATGCATTTTGGACACGTTGCATTGCATTTTCGTATCCCTTCCAGTTAGTTTTTTCTACTTTCTTTTTATTCAATTTAATTAGGGACATGTGCGTTTTAGTACATTCAAGGGCGTTTCAACGCGTTCCAGTACAGTTCTGTGCAGAAACAATGCAGCGTGGTCAACTTTGTTTACAGCACCTGCAATGCTGAAAATGCAAGTGCCGATGTGAACTATGACATTGACAACCATATAACCTTCTTTCTGTATGTTTGTAATGCCAAAAAAGCAACTGTAACACATGTAGTGTGAACTGGCCCTAAAGGCTATTAGAGGTAAGGGAACGGGACTGACCAGGAATTGTGAATTCAATCAGAATAGTGGTGATATACAATCAGCAATCGTATAATAATGTGAGATCTGAGCTGTAGCTGATAGAAAATGAGACACATTCACTTGATCAGTAAATAAATAGTTAAAAAGAGTGGGGCTTGATCCATAGATTTGCATATGGGACAGGTGATGATGGGTGGGGGAGGGGGTCAAGTTGTATAAGGAGACAGGCTTAAAAGAAGATAAAAAAAAGTTACAATGAAATATACACAGCATGAAACTTGCACATTTCCAACTTGTCAGAAGAACAGGATGCACACCCCCTTTCCACTTTCTAGTCATTAGGCAAAATCTTAATTGATTGATCAATATTACTGGCACTGACACAACCCAGAAAATTGATCCCAATTTTTTAACATTCATAAATGTCAAGGCGCTTATAATCTAAGAGCAGAAACTCAGCCATGTACTAGGCCCAATTAACCTAGCAGCATGTCTTTGGAGTGTTGGCAGAAACACATCCATACAGGGAAAGCATGCAAACTGGGATGCAGCCATGGCTGGGATTAGAATCCATGACCCAAGTGCTGTAAGTTTTGAGTTCTAACCACTAAGCCACCGTGGGAGACAGAGTTTGAGCTCCAATGTAGAATAGTTACATTGTTTAAAAATGATAAAGCGAGCGCTGGGGAAATTATATAGACTACTAAAATGGTATTACACAAGATAAATATAAATCTAGGTATAGATATGAAGGTAGCAGCTAGCACTCAGGGTATTGGCAACAGTCCCAGAATAGAAATATATTAAAGTAATAGTGCAGCGCTATAAATGCATGTTAGCATAAACGCATGTAAAATCCAAAAAGTGCAATAATTTATTTATTTCAGGTACTTATATAGCGCTGTCAATTTACGCAGTGCTTTACACATATATTGTACATTCACATCGGTTCCTAACCCTCAAGGGGCGTACAATCCAAGGTCCCTAACTCACAATCATACATACTCATAATGGGGCCAATTTGGACAGGAATCAGTTCACCTACCAGCATGTCTTTGGAGTGTGGGAGGAAACTGGAGTACTTGGAGGAAACCCACGCTAGCATAGGGAGAACATGCAAACTCCATGCTGGAGGACATTCCATTATTCAGGAATGATTATCTGAACATATTTTTAGCACCATTTACCATTTTACATCATTATTGCAATTATTTGCACTTTTCGGATTTTACATGCGTTCATTATTGTCACACATGCATTTATAGCACTGTATTATGACTTTAACATAGAATAGTTACATGATTAAAGAGAAGGAAGCTATTTCATTATATTGGAAACTTAAAACTAGACATTCCAAATTATTTGAGATATAAGTGTGAAAATGTTTAATATTTGAAAACAGAATGTATGACATTCATTAGTAAATGCATTAGTTGTCTGATCATTTTGGAGAAACAGCAAAAAAAAAACAAAAACATAATATAGATGTGCTTTTTATTTTACATTCTAAGTCTTCTCATATGCAAACATAAAAACGCCAAAGCCCGCGCTTGTGCGCCACCTAGTGAACATATCCGGTATTGCACCTAAAAATGTGCCAGACGCGATTCCACATTTACTAACAGAAAAGTAGACGCTTTTTAATGAGATTGCTAGACGCCTCTCAGAGGACTGACAGGTCTTAATTGATTTAATTGAGTCTGCCTGAATGGTCTGCTGGTAGACTCCATTTTTATTAAATCAGGGCCTAATGATCACAACCTTCAATGAAGTGGGAACTGCCATCAGGATGTTGGAGGGACACGTTTTTTAGCCTTCTTACTCAGAGACCCTGCACACTTCAATGTTTCTTGTGATTCCTCCTGCATAGAAATCACTGACTCCTCACCCCCAATACCCTCATCCACTTCCTCAGCGAACACCTCAAATGTATTTGACACCTCCACCCTCACTGGTTCTGGTAATCTGATATCCTTCCTCCTCCTTTATCTGCTTTTCTTAGCCACCAATCATTCCATATCCTTACTTGACAATCCTGATGGCAGAACCCCCGCCCCCCAGGACATTGTCAGTCAAAACCCTTTCAATTAATCCTTGCCCTACCTTATTCACCCCGCCTTCCACATCATTCACCTCACATTCTGCACCAGCCACTCACATCCACTTACCCTTCCTGCCTCCCCCCCCACCATCATCCAATCCATCATGCACTTCATCACTCTGCATCTACTGACCTGCAGCCACATGTCTACGACGTCGGGAGGGGGGGGTGTCGGTGCAACCATTATTTGCTGGTCCAGCACCCTCTACTGCCTCCACTACTCGATATTCAACAGATTCAGACACAGACTTAACAAGCACACTTTCAGATACTATCTTGGGAATAGCAGATTGGGCTGTGGGGACACAACACCTCAGAAAGCCACACAAATTCTGACAAGACAGAGATGCTAGGGTCCCCTGTTACTACCTTAGCCAACTTGGGCTCTTCTCTTTCCAGACAAATTAGTTCCCTAACTAATTCTGGCTTATCGTGCATGGCCTCAGGTTACTGGCTATAAGGGTGACCAATCTGACCACACAAGTTACACCTAATGATGTTGCATTATCCAGCTAGATGCCCTAGGTCCTGAAGCAAAAAGCACTTTTGCTCTGGACAGGAAGATGAAAAATGTCCCTTTGATCCTCATTTATGACACAGCTTAGGTTGATGAGAGTAGAAGTTGGTAAGCCTATCCCTAAACCTAGAGGCAAAGGAGGGAAATGTTGGACCACATTTCCACACACTCTCACTCTTAGTTGAACTAACGACCCACCTGTCCATATTCTTCTACTATCCACAATCCTTAAGAGACACAAGGTTTCATCAATCCTCCTTCACCAGACCCATAAGTCCTCTTGAGATGTAGACTCATTACTTGTCATGATAGTCAAATTTTTTTAATCATGGGCTGCCGTGAAATAACCTTGGGGACAAGCCCTTTACAGTCAAGTAGCCCCTATACATGTGCTCATATCGTTCCCAAAACAGATCAAGTGATTCTGGACACACAAATATTAAATTGTATTCATAGGAACCTGCTGCACAGATTAAAACATAAATATCCTCTGCCTTTAATCCCATGGCTAGGATTCTGTCCATCCCCCTCCTGATAGGCAGAATACCACCTTTCTCATCTGAGCTGTACAACATTCCTGCATTTAAAGGAAAAAGGTGCATTTGTTGAAAGTTCCACATATGACCCCTTGCAGCCGTAGCATGATTTTGTCCTGACACAGCCGTAGCATTTAAAGTTAAATAAATAAAATCTTGCGCGCTTCTATAATTCAACAAGTCATTCTGAATGACTTGGATATCGCACTTTTAATTGGTCAGCCTGTGTGCCTCTGTGATTCCGATTTGGCCGCTTGAGGGCAGGGCTCCTTAGTTCAATGAGTTTAGCTCAAAGTTGTGAGTATCATCGGAAACCGAGAGGAGTGGACACTGGTGAAGTGAAGTGTTGGTGAGAGTTGTATTCCGAACAAGGTGTGAACTACAGTTGAAATCCATCAAGTTGACCTTCAGTGTCCTTTGGGGGACCAAAAGTGCAGTTAGACCAAACATAATACTATGTGAGGTCACACTGCTGGAGGTGAGTAGACATCTGGTGGTGGAATTTTGCACTCTTATGTTTGAAGCTCTTGGTGTTTGCAGAAGGAATGAAGCACCATAAAAAAAGACTTTTTGGACTTTTTTTTTCTTCAAATATTTGTTTAATATCTTTATTAATAAATTTGGTTTCAGGTTGTTTGGTTTGTAGTGCTGCACTGGTCACTGTATATACAGCCCTAGCATAGCTTCTACCTGGGACAGCTGATCCTGACACAGAATTAATTCCGGGTTCAGACCCAGTGGTCGGAAAGGAGTTGAAGTTGGTTTCCTTATATCCCCGCTGAGCACCTTTCAAGTTCTCTCTACCCCTCTCTTCTTTTGAGACTCACTGTATTCGGCAGTTTTCTCCCAATTCTCTGAGGATTGCAGTGATCTATTTGCCTCCTGGACCGATGTAGGGCTTTCTTGAAGAAGAAGACTTCTCTTCTTGGCTACCCTACTTTCTCTCCTCTGAAATACCCACTTTCATTCTTGGTGATTTTAACATCCCCATTAATGTTAACAACCCTGCTACTTCCCAACTCTTCAACCTAACCTCATCTTTTGCCCTAACACAATTGACACAGTCCTCCACTCACTGATGGGAATACCTTAGACCTTGTTTTCTCCCATCTTTGCACTACCTACAACCTCACCAACACCCCTTTTTCCTCTCTCTGATCACAATCTCCTCACCTTCACAGTATCCTCCGCTTCAAACACCTATCCCTCCAAGCAGCAAACAATCACCCACAGAACCCTTCACAACTTTAACCCTTCTCTTTTTCTACTCTGCAACTGACCACCTCTATGACAGAATCTCTCCCCTGACCTGGCCACTTCTGTCTACAACAGTGCACTTTCTTCTTTACTAGACTCACTTGCTCCGATAACTACACAAAGAATCAGGCCACGACCAATACAACCTTGGCCTACTGACGACACCAGAAATCTTAAGAGACATAGCCGTGCACTGGAGCGATTGTGGCATAAAACCAAATCCCAGCCAGCATTCACCCTATATAAATCTGCTTTCTTAAAATACAATTCCTCCCTTCGTGCTGCGAAACAAGCCTACTTTGTCACTCTTATTAATGTCTTGTCATCAAGTCGTTATCGTCTCTTCTCTACTTCTATCTCCTTATTTCTCCACCTCCACCCACTAGCTCACTCACTGCTTATAAGATTGCAAATCATTTCAGACACAAGATTGATGCATTTAGTGAGGGCATCTCCACTGCACAGACGTCTATCCCAGTTAGCAAACCTTATACTAAACCTCCCTCGACACTTTCCTCTTTTGACCTTGCTACTACAGAAGAGGTCACTAAAGTTTTCTCAGAAGCTCGTCTCACCACCTGCCCCCTGGATCCTTTTCCCTTACAACTACTACGGTCACCCTCTTCTATCCTATGCCCCCTCACTCACATCTTTAATCTCTCCCTCTCTACTGGCACCTTCTCCTCTCCTTCAAAGCATGCACAGATCACTCCCATACTTAAAAAGCCCTCAGTGGACCCCACCAATCTGAACAACTTAAAGACCCATCTCCTTGCTCCTGTTTACCCCTAACACTCTTAGATCGTCTAGTCTGAGCTCCTATCTCACTGATAACAATCTCCTTGACCCTCTATGTTCCAACTTTCGGTCACTCCACTCCATTCCACTGAAACTTCCCTACTAAAACTCTTAATAATTTACTAACTGCTAAAACCAATGGCCACTACTCCATACCCTTACAACTTGACCTCACTGTGGCTTTTAATAGTGTTGACCATCCCCTCCTCAAAAAACTCCACTCTTGGCCTCTGAGATTGCATTCTCCTGGTTCTCCTCCTACCAATTGCAGCGCTCCTTCAGTGTTACTTATAACTCTGTCTCCTCCTCCTCCATTTCCTCTTTCTGTAGGGATCGGTCAAGGTTCTGTCCTAGGACCCCTTCTCCATCTACACCTCATCCCTTGGTCACTTGATTAACTCTCGTGGCTTCAAGTACCATCTCTATGCTGATGACACACAAGTTTATTTTTCTACTCCTCACCTCACCCCTTCAGTCTCTTCTCACATCACTAACCTACTAAGTGACATATCAGCATGGATGTCACTCCTCTTCCTCAAACTTAATCTTTCTAAAGCTAAGGTCAAAATATTCCTTCCAGCCCGTGCCCCCTCCCCTGACTTCTCTATCAAGATCAATGATACTACGATTAGTCCCTCCCCTCACGCTAGGTTATTAGGTGTAATCCTGGAATCCCATCTGTCCTTTCAGCCCCAAATCCAATCACTGTCCAATCTCCAAGATATGCCCATTTTTATCCACCGAAACCACTAAGCAAATTATTCACTCCATTGTTCCTAGGGATGTGTGTGTGGTGTAAAAGATATTGTGTGAGAGCAAATTCGAGCATATCCATTGTGACAGTTAAGATGACTTTGTAAACTTTTTTTCGAGAAAAGTTGTATATTGGAACATGACCACCTAATTGAATCATTTTCTCATCTTCCCTCCTGCACTTTCAGCAGAGGTTGAGGATAGCTGGGTAAAACTTGTGAAGGGAGGGGGTCCTAAACTCTGCATTTATATCTTGTAGCCACCTTCTTGGGTGGCAACATTCAAGAAGCCTTTGTTGATGAGTGTACACATTCATCCAAGGTCCCATTCCCACACTCTACTAGAGGAGCTAGAGTATGCAATAAGTTTCCCAAACAGTGAGGAGCAAAATACAGAAATAAGTTGTCTCTGTAGTTGTTTCCTGCTCCTGAGGGTCTCTAGAGAATTATATCATCTAGTCCAGAGGTCGGTTGCTGTGGGACATTAAAAAATGTTTTATTTCAACATAGGTCCAGAACAACATTGAGTGTGCTGCGAGGAGGGCATTGAAAGTGAAAATGGAAAGCTAGGACCTCTGTGCAGCCAAGCAGATGACATGAAATTAGAAAACAAAATGAATCAAACGTTTCAAAGAAGAACATTTCCCATTTTAAAATAAAAATATGGTCACTTTGAAATTGATGACAGCAAGAAAAAATGGGATATTGGCCATATTTACAACAGTGTAGCATCCTCTCTTCTTTTAGCAACACTCTGTAAATGTCTTTAGAACTGCAGAGACCAGTTACTGGAATATTGGGAGAGGAATATCGTCTCATTCTTGCCTTATGTAGAGTTGTACCAACTCAATAGTCCCGTGAGGTTAAATCAAAGAGGGTGCCACACCAAACCTAAACATAAATAGAAAGGAAAAGTGGGAAGCAGCTCTTTACAGTGTAAACTACTTTGTGTTACAAAAAAGGCGCTCTAAAAGGGTCTTCATGATGGCGCGATTCCGAGAAATGCATTGTAGGCCTGGCCGTGGTCGTCAGATCTGGTCCCTGAATATGTCACTTTTGGTGGCTTGGTTTTGGCCTGTGGTGCGCATGCCGGCTCAGATTGTTGGAGAAGCAGTACTTGGAGTTTTTAACCACAATATGCCCTGTGCACAGACACTTTTAAGTGTGAGTGTATTTTTATCCTTTAAGTTTTGCATACTTAATAAAATTTGCTACACTATGGGAAGCATTTTTGTTTCTTGAGTGTGTGTATTGCCATACTGGTTCATTCAAAAAGATCCTGGTGGAGTCTTCTTCCTCCTTGATTTTGGGATATGCGTGAGTTATTATTGAGTTGGTAAGCATTCAGTTTTAATGCACGTGGTGGTGAATCAGGAGCAAGTGGAATTCACACATATTATTTTTCTGCATTGGACTGTGTTTTTCCAGATGTGTAAGCTGCCCATTGCATGTGCACTAATGCACACCTCCATACCATCAGGCTTTTGAACTGGCCACTGGTAAGAAGTCGGATGGTCCCCCTCATTTTTAGTCCAGGAAATGTGGCAGCCATGGTTTCCAAAAAGAATGGTAAATTTAGATTTCTCTGATAACAGAAGTTTTCCAGTTTGCAACAGAAAATAAATACTGCTACAGGGCGGCACAGGTGCGCAAAATCACGTGTGTATATATATGTGATTCTGCATTTACAGGTAGGGACCTTAATCCGATTGAAAATCTGTGGAGGGAGCTGAAAGTTCGAGTTGCCAAATGTCAGCCACCAAATCGTAATGACTTGGAGAGGATCTGCCAAGAGGAGTGAGCCAAAATCCCTCCTGAGATGTGCGCAAATGTGATGGCCAACTATAGGAAACGACTGACCTCTGTGGTTGCCAACAAGGGATATGCCACCAAGTACTAAGTCATGTTTTGTGAAGGGGATCAAATACTTATTTCCCTCATGAACATGCATATCAGTGCATAATTTGTTAGACATACATTTCTTTTGAATTTTTTGTTGCTATTCTGTCTCTTAGTGTTACAATACATCTACCATTCGATTTGTAGACTGATCATTTCTTTGTGAGTGGGCAAACATTCAAAATCAGCAGGGGATCTAATTCTTATTTCCTTCACTGTATGTGTATACATCAACCACTTAACCTCTGGAAGGGTTTACCCCCTTCATGACCAGAGCATTTTTTGCTGTTCAGCATTCTGCTGCCTTAACTGGCAATTGCTCGGTCATGCAGTAATGTACCCTAATAGAATTTTATATAATTTTTTTCACACAAATAGTTTTATGGTATTTGATCACCATTGGGTTTTCTATGTATTCTAGAAATGAAAAGACTAAAAATTACAAAAAAAACCCCCCAAAGTTTTCTACTTTCTGTTAGTTTATAAAAATTAAAAACAGATCAAACAACGTCATAAATTTAGGCCAAAATGTATTCTGATCCTGTGGTAAAAAAAACAAAACAATAAATATATATTATCGGAAAGTTATAGTCTGCAAACTTTGGAATTTGTTGTTTTTTTTTTTACCCTTAGCTGTCACTTTGATGAGATTTCTCAGACATGTCATGGTTTAATGTGGGCTTAAAACGCAAAACACTTTCTGCTACTTCTCCTTAGTATGGGGTTATTATATGTTTAAGGCATTTTGAGAGCCTAGCCACGTACGGGGGCCCAAAACTAATGAACACCTTTCAACTTTTAAAGGCCATATTCTCTTCATTTCATTTTCTGACTACCGATCACAGTTTTGGATGTACTAAAAAGTCAGGGTAATACATCTCCCCCCCCCTCCAAGATAAATACCCTTTTTTGAAAAGTAAACACCCCAAAGTATTTGATAAAAGGCATGGTAAGTATTTTGCAGATTTCATTTTTTGTTACAAGGTTTATAAAAATGAAAATAAAAAGTACATTTTCCATTTCTTTTTTCATTTTACAAAAACTTGTGGCAACAAATGAGGTCTGTAAAATGTTAGCCATGTCTCCTAGCAAATACTTGGAGTGGCTATTTTCCAAAAAGTGATTTCTTTTGGGGGGATGTTTGTACTATCCTGTCATTTAAGGCCTCCAAACTGTGATAGGAAGTGATATGAGGAAATTTCTCCCTTTGAAAGCCTGAAGGATTTTCGGCCCCTGTACGTGGCTAAGCTGTCAAAAAGTCTCACATGTGGTATCCCCATACTCTGAAGAAGTGGCAGAATGTGTTTTGGGGTGTAATTCCATGTATACCTATTTCATGTCTCATTAATGTGACAAATTTGTGTGCAAAAAAAAAGGAAACTTTTTTTTTTTTGGAAAAAAAAAATCTTATCTCAAATGGTAATTGTGTAGTAGGTTTAAAAACAGAGGTTTTTTGTTTTCTTTTTTCATATATAAAAAACAAATCATATGCACTCACAATACAGCCGAAGTGCAAGGCACGTAATTACCACGTAGGCTGACAAAAGAGGAAATCGCTCAGAAATGCGTCCCAACCCTTGGATTTCCTTGAACATTTGTTCTTAGCGAGGGAAGCAGCTCTGCTGCCTCAGCTCTTGCAGACTGTCCATCCAGCTCCACCCCTGCAAGTTTTCCTGATCTCCAGTATGCTTGTGTGGTCCATTCTGCCCTAATGGTTATGTGTCTTGCCCCTCGACTGTATTTGTGAGTATATATATATTTTTTAATTATTTTTATAAACACTCTGTTTTTAATCTCCTCCCATCATTCTGCTGTTCTCAGAAAAAGGAATGAGGCCTTTAAAGTAAATAATGCAGACCCTACAGTCAAATATGGTTAAGCTTCACTGATGTTTTGGGTTTGCTTTGCTGCTTCAGGCACTGGATGTCTGGACTGTGTGCATGGTATTATGAAATCTGAGGACTATCAAAGAATTCTGGGTTGCAATGTAGGTCCCAGTGTCAGAAAGCTGGGTCTCCAGCAGAGGTCATGGGACAGGACAATGACCCGAATACATAAAAGGGGGGGAGGTGCAGCGCTAACTTAATATATACACATACATATAAACCAATATTAAGGTGCTGATAAAGTGCATAAAAAGGTGACTATAGATGATAAGTATAGTCCATAACGTGATCCAAAACCCAAGAGAGTCTTCAAAGAACCCCAATGGCTGGATTCATGGGTGGGGTGATAAAGGTATAAAGATTGCGCACTCACCAGATACGCAATCCAAATGCGCATTCAGAACAGATAATCCTAGGGTCCTCATATGGGTCTGGTCAGATCTGGTCAGAAAGGCCCTCGCCACTTGATAGTGTTGCCACACATAGATGAAAAAGGCCGCTCTGCAGACGTAAATGGCTCCCACCGGAGCCCAAAGAACAAAAGGAGGCCAGATAGTGTGATACCTTAATGGCAAGGGGCATTTATTCCCAAAGAACTCACAATACAGGCAGGAGCAGGAAAGATACTGACCACACATAGATTTAGCAAATGGCCGCCGGGGCCCTCGTGGCGCCGGTCGGCGTGACGTCACCCTGCTGTAGCCGCTCTCTGACGCGTTTCGTGCGAAGGCACGTAGTCATAGGGGGTTAGCTTACAGCGGTGGACGTCTGTAGAGGACCTAAATAAGGAAAGCGGCGCATGCGCTGTGATCGCGCGCCATTTTCCAATCAACAAATGTCTCCGTATCGGGCGCCATTTTCATGTAGCCCGCCGAACAGCGCATGCGCGAGCGCAGTCAGTACGGAGTTACACGGTAAATGGCATAACGATGATCACCAGGGAAAGGTGTATTGCCCAGGAACCCATACGCGGCGCAGATCAAAGGCACACAGCCCCATGAGTAACCTGATCAGCGCCGTCAGTACGGAGTTACACAGTCTTATGGCATAATAATGATCATCAGGGAAAAAATATATATTGCCGGGAATTTATATGCAGCGCAGATTAAAGGCAGACAGTACTATTATCAGTCTGGTCAGCACATGCATAAACAGTGATTCTCTGTGCCAAAAAAATCAAATTTAAAATGTAAATTATGCAAATTATGCCTGGTGGTCATTGTTGATACCACACTCTTTAATAGACTCACAGTCAATATCTCAAATATAGGAAAAAATATAACATGTTAATTTTAATTACAACAATCATATAAAAACATATAATAAAATTACAATACAATGGTTAAAAATTGAATAATCCTATATTGAAATAATAAAAATATATATAAAAATATAATCAGAAAGATAAGTAACTCATAAAATTGACTTCGCTATGACCTAAAAACAACCGCAGTAAAGTCGGCCGATAATAAAAAGAGAGAGACAATAAAGTAGTGGGAGGAATAATACTTACTGTTGTCAATGAAACAGTTAATGTCCATATCTATATTAAGTCCTATAGGACGCATACAATCAATTTGATAAATCCATTTAGTTTCCATCTGGGAAACTGTTCTCTTTTTATTCGTTCCCCTCCAGTGGTTTTGTACTACATCCATTCCTGCAAATATCAAGGAAGATGGATCTCTGTTATGATGTGTCCTATAGTGCATTGACAACGAGTGCTCTTTGTAACCCTTTCTCACATTATTAACATGTTCCCGCAGTCGGTCTCTGAGTCTCCTGGTGGTACGTCCGACATATTGTTTTTTACAAGGACATTGCAAAAGATAAACGACATATCTGCTATTGCATGATATGAAGTTGTTGATTTTATAAGTCCTCCCAGTACTGGTGGATGTAAAGTCATCAATTCTCCTTTTCCTGTGTCCATTACATGTACATATAATACAATTATTACACGGGAAAAATCCAACCATGTTGTTAAAAAACGTAGTTTTATTAGGCGAGTTAATGATATTAGGGGCTATTGCATTTCTCAAAGGACAATGACCCAAATCATGTTAAAATGCACTCAGAAATGGTTTCAGACAAAGCGCAGGAGAGTAATGAACTGTCCAGCAATGCTTCCAGATGTCAGTCCCATAGAGCACATTTGGAGAGATCTCAAAACAGCAGTTGGGAATAGGAACCCTTCCAATCTTTGAGAGCTAGAGCAGTTGGCGAAAGAGGAGTGGTCCAAAATTCCAGTAGAGAAGTATAAAAAAACTCATTGATGGTTACAGGAAACAATTGTTTTTTAAGTTATTTTTACCAAGGCGTGTGATGCCAAATAATAAATTGCAGGTGCCAATAATTTTGTCCTGCCCATTTTTGGTGTTTTGCATGGAATGTGTCAAATTTGGATTTTTGTATCTCCACTTTTTTGAGTCATACCAATTCAAACAAAAAGAAATAAACATGAGAATGCCTAAACCTTTGTAATTGCAACAATTTTCTGGGTGAAGTGGTACATTATCTGAGAAAAATGCAGGAATGCCAATACTTATGGCTATATCTGCATATACCATAGTTTGTGGACTCTATAACTTTCTTACAGACTGGTAAAATACCCAAATTGGTGTATTTTATTTAAAAGAAATGAACCGGAATACAGTTTTGCCTAAATTTATGAAGAAAGATTGATTTACATAATTCTGTAACAGAAAAAAAAAACACCCTTTTTTTCAAAATTTTCAATCTTTTCATTAATTTATCAAAAATTAAAGTACAGTGTTAATTATATACCAACAAAAGAAAGGTCTATTTGTGGGAACAAATTTTTAGACCTTTTATTTGCGCACAGTGATGTGTGAGCACACATTTGTCATTCAAAGTGAGGCAGCTCAGCAGGCTTCAACTTGGTCTGAGCAGGAAGGGGTTGAAAGTGCCCGGTTTTGGAGTGGTTAAACATAGTACACTGTTTGCCTTTGCATTGGTTTCTCTCTGTTTATGTTTTATATACTCAGGAGCTCCTCTCTGGTCACCAAGCAGTATTGGACTTTTTTTGTGTGGCTTGGCTGTGAGTTGTTTAGTGCCAGGGTACCCGTGACCTACACACCACTTGTCACTGTTATTTGTACATAGTCGGCCTTTTTAGATTGTTTTATATTCCATTGATCCTCCTGGGCTCTCTGGCTTTCATCATTTTTGGGGTATTTGAGATGTGTGCTCTGGAGTGTTTTCACGTTTTAAAAAATAAAATCTTCCATGGACTCAACATACCTCTCAACAAATAGCTTAGGGTGTGTACTTTCCAAAAAGGTGTCATTTGGGGGGTGCTCTAACTATCCTAGCTTTTTTTCCCCAACCATAGAAGCTTATGCCACACATCCACCCACTCTTGCAATGTTGAACGTACATGTAATGTTTTTTATTTCGTGCAGCTTGTAGGCTGAATGGAAAAAAAAGAACCTAACAGTTTCCTCTATTTAACTTTGATTGATGGGAATGAAGTTTCGGTCAGAGATAAGTGAAAATAGTATATGATGAAGCATAGGAGCTACTGCCCACTGATCATCCCATACTACTAATGCATGGGCATATGAAAAAAAATTAACCTAACAGATTCCTCTGTTCAAATTGATAGATGTGAAGAAATCTCGATCAGAAAAAAAGTGAAAAAATTATATGCTGAAGCATATAATATACCTCCCACTGACCACTCCAGGCTCATAATCTGTTTTTTTTTTAACTGCTAATGAGAAATCTTTTGATATGCTGCAGGCACTGACATGTATTGTGAGAGCAACACCCTGATGCTGTCAGAATGCACAGATCAGTGCTGCAGCTGACTGACGTTTTTTTTTTGTAATTTGTTCATTTTTTTACTTTTTATGTAACTTTACTTTTCGATACAATAACTTTTTCCAGCTTTTGATTTTAGAGTCTCTCAAAATGCAATAGTCAGTTTCCTTACTACCTAACCCTTTAGAAACCCTTCTTGTACAGAATTGTGTTCCCTATATTGTGCTGTGCTGTACCCTAGATTAAATGTCTTCTTCAACGTTGTAGGGGTGGAAGCAGTCCATGAGGTAGATGCCAGAACAGGAGGGACAAAAAAAAGTGTCATTTCTCATTCCATGTTTACCAAATACACATCTTTTATTGAGGCACCTCCTGGATGCAAAATGGTTGTGATAAGTTCCTGAAATTTTAGGAAGGATCCAGTTCTTCCAGATACTTTATAAATTACAAAATCATTATACATAATCAAATGAAATAATTATATGGACATAATTTTATACCAACATCTAACTCTGCAGAACAATAAATACGACATCATCATTTGGTCGTTAAACGCCTCCCTTATTAATATTATATCCATGAACACAGAGAGGCTTTTAAACAGCACCAAATGCCTTGTTAATTTGTATCATCGTGTCTGGGTGAATGGAAGACAGAATGAACGCATCCCGTTTGTCCTTCCACTTCACTGCTTTAAGTTCTTCATTGCACAAACAGGCCTTCTCCCCCCTTCTAAGTCAGCCAATTTTTTGTTACTTTTTTTTTTTTTTTTTTTTTTTGAAAATTCCATTTATTACAAACATAGAACAGGACTGCAATTAGTCACCAGATGGCGACAAGCAAAAAAACCTAAACCCTTCAATCAGTAAAGAACAGTGCATGCAAATGTCACCACTGGGACCCACAAAGCAGCCAATTTCTTTAATGAATAAATGTCTAAAAAGTTCACACTTGCCTAATTTATCCATGTACTGACAGTACCCCTTGCAATACAGAGGTGACACCAAGTCCACACTGTCTTGCCACTGCTCCCCATGTAGTCTGCGCTTTTGGGGGGCTCCACTTGACTTTTGTTTTCATACGCTTTAAATGAATACTGTATGTATAGCCTGTGGCCCTCTCAGAGCTTACACAGTTTGACCCCATATCTGGCACACTTGCTATGGAGGTCATGCGCAATTACAAGCCTGTCTTTAAAATGTATGAGTGACTTGTGGGTGCAGATATTTTGTTGGAGCATATACATATCTGCAAGTTTTGGGGAAAGATCATTTACAAGAGGTCGAAGTTTGTGGAGCTGATCATAGTCTGGGTCACCCCTATGATGACAGAGGGTATTGTCAAAAATACATTATTGTCTCATATCTTTTCATGACCATTGCAGCAGAGAACACGGGCATATGATGAATCATGTCTGTTGACCAATATGGCCACAATTCATTCTTTTTTGTAATGCCCACATTAAGGGGTAGGCCCCAGAAAAGGTTAATCTCGGAAACCGTGATTAGGTTTACACTCAAACTGCCTGGCAAGGTATGAATTTGGTTTGGCTGCAATGTACTGTTGGGCATAAACATTACTTTGGGCCACAGTCAAATTGAAGAAGTTTTTGGTGGAAAAATAGTTTTAAAAAATCAAGTGGTTTTGTTAAGTTGGCTGTTTCCACTTGAACCCTTGGTCTGGGCTGAGAATGGGGGGATAACGCGTGCTGCTAAATCTGGGGGCAGCCAATTGGGTTTGCAAGAATCTCTGGAAGGATGCTATGGGATTTATGGACCTGTGCTTGAATCCTTGCTGCATTTTCTTTCAGCTACTACCTATACTCGCCTCACCAGCTTGTACTGCAGTTTTGGTACTCTACACTTCACCATGAGATATTGCAGTGCTGGTGTTTAAAAGGCCAAGCACTAGTACTGCCACTCTGCTGCATATGAGCATAATCCTGTGTTTTTATCACCTCATAACCTGTGGTTGAGTACACCTGATCTTAGCAAGAACCTCTTCTCCATTATTTGAACTAGCTGTCAGGGTGCTGCTGCTTTCCACAGGTTCATATTCTGAGCCAGATTCTTACAGAGAGGCTTTCCTTTTCACTCTTGCCTGACATGCTCTGATTCCTGTAGGCCTTTTTAGCACTAAATTTACAATTACCTAATGTGACTATGGGAAAAGGAGATCCTGGCTAGCAGCGATCAGATTAGATCTGATTAGAAAAATTATACTAACATGGACTTGTTTTTATTTGGGGGGGCACTTATTATTGTGGTGTTCAGGCAGTAGACAGGAAGACCTCGTAGGTCTGGTAAAACACTGCAGTGTATGTTGTATGAATCTGAAGCTATGTATCTTTTATACCGTGTTGCCTGCGGACACATCTGCTTAACCACTGGTCCTCCTGAGGATTTACCCCCCTTCCTGGCCAGACCTTTTTTTGCAGTTTGGCGCTGCAATACTTCAACTGATAATTGCGCAGTCATGCAATGCTGTACATAAAAAAAATGTATGTCCTTTTTTTTTTTTTCACACAAATAGAGCTTTCTTTTGGTGGTATTTGAGCACCTGTGCTTTTTTTTTTTTTGCGCTATAAACAAAAAAGTCACGAAAAAAAACTATATTTTTTACTTTCGACTATAAAAAATATATAGTAAACTCAAAGTTAGTCATAAACTTAAACCAAAATGTATTCTGCTACATGTTTTTGGTAAAACAAATCCCAATAAGTGTATATTGATTGCTTTGTGTGAAAGTTATAGTATCTACAAACTATGGTATAGATACTGTAATTTCACACAAATGGAGCTTTCTTTCGGTGGTATGTGAGCACACGGTCTTTTTTTTTTCACGCTATAAACAAAAAGAGATCGAAAATTTTGAAAAAAAAAACAATATTTGTTAATTTAGGCTATAAAAAATATATAGTAATCTCAAAGTTATAAACTTAGGCCAAAATGTATTTGGTAAAAAAAAATCCCAATGAGTGCATATTGATTGCTTTGTGTGAAAATTATAGTGTCTACAAACTAAGGTATAGAAACAGTAATTTATGCCATTTTTGCTATACAGCTATGCATTAGTTTAACTGACAATTGTGCGGTCATGCAAAGCTGTACCCTAACAAAATGTATGTTCTTTCTTTCACACAAATAGAGCATTCTTTCGATGGTATTTGATCACCTGTGTGCTTTTTATTTTTTGCGCTATAAACAAAAAAACCACAAACATTTTGAGGGAAAAAAAAACATTTTCTCATTTCTGACATAAAAAATATAAAAAAAACCTAAAATTTCGTCATAAATTTAGGCCACAATGTATTCTGCTACATATCTTTGGTAAAAAAAATCCCAATAAGTGTATATTGATTGCTTTGTGTGAAAGTTATAGCATCTACAAACTATGGTATAGATAATTTGAAATGTGCACAGTTTTTACTTTCTGACTGCCTATCACAGTTCTTGAGGTGCTAAAATACCAGGATAGCACAATCACCCCCAAATGACCCGTTTGTTGGACCCTAAGCTATCTGCCGAGAGGCATATTGAGTCCATGAAAGATTTTTTTTTTTTCCCCCAGGTTTTGGAAAATGACAAAAAGTTTTTTGTTTCTTTTTTGGTTTTTACTCAAAGTTGTCATTTAAATGATATATTTCTCACAGAAGCCATGGTTATATGTAGAATTACATACACCCCAAAATACATTCTTGCTACTTCTGCTGAGTATGAGGATACCACATGTGTGAGACTTTTTGGGAGCCTAGCCACATACAGAAGCCTGAAATCCAATGACCACTTTGAAAGCTTGAAGGTGCGTAACTTCTTCATTTCACTTCCCCACTACCTATCACAGTTTTGGAGGCCCTGAAATGCCAGGATAACACCACCCCCCCCCCCCCCAAATGACTAAATTTTGGAAAGTAGACACTCCAAGGAATTTAAAAAGAGGCATGGTAAGTATTTTGCAGATCTCATTTTTTTCTCACAAGGTTTTGAAATCTAAAAAAAGAAAATAAAAAATATGTTTTTGGGTTTTTTTTCTTCATTTTTCAAAAACGTGTGGCAACAAACGAGATCTGCAAAATACTCACCATGCTTCTTATCAAATTCCTCGGGATGTCTACTTTCCAAAAATGGGTCATTTGGGGGGGGGGGGGGGGTGTTTTATTCTGGCATTTCAGGGCCTCCGAAACTGTGATAGGTAGTCAGGAAGTGTAATGAGGAAATAAAGCCCTTTAAAAGCTTGAAGGTGCTTATTGGATTTTGGGGTCCTGTACTGCTAGATTGCCAAAAAGTCTCACATGTGGTATATGCGGAGTAATTCCACATATACCCATGGCACGTGTGAGCAATAAATTATTTAAATGACAATTTTGTGGAAAAATTTTTTTTTTTTTTTTATTTACCAGCAACTTGTGGTGAAAAAATAAATTCTTCTATTGATTCAACATGCCTCTCAGCAAATAGTTTGGGGTGTCTAATTTCCAGAAAGGGGTCATTTTGTGGGGTGGGGTCATTTTATGCCCAGCATTAGAAGTTTGCCACACATCACTCACTCTTCTAACCACCTGAAGACCAAGCCTTTTCTGACACTTTGTTCACATGAAAAAAATCAGTATTTTTGCTAGGAAATTAATTTGAACCCACAAACATATTTTAAAGCAGACACCGTAGTGAATAAAATGGTGTGTCCTGCAATTTTTTATCTCAAATAGTACTCACACAGCGATTTTTCAAACGCAATTTAAAAAAAAATATATATATACCGTATTTGCCGGCGTATAAGACGACTTTTTGACCCTTGAAAATCTTCTCAAAAGTCGGGGGTCGTCTTATACGCCGGTACACATGTTAGGGGGGCTGCGGCATTAAGTACAGGGGTTTGCAGGGGCTGATGTCTCTTACCTGGATCCAGTCCCACGACGATCCGGTCCAGGAAGCGCGGCGTCTCCTTCAGTTCGGCCACTGGATGTTCGTGCGGCTGCTCGGCTCCGCCTCCTCACCGGTGATTGGCCGCCAGAACTGTAGCTCAGGAAAGGCACACAGGCGGCCAATCACCGGCGAGGGGACGGAGCCGAGCGGCCCCGCGAAAATTGAGTGCCGGAGCAGCAGGTAAGTGTGCTGTGTAGAGGTGCTGCTGCAACCACATATGCTGGCTGCAGCAGCACCATACGAGAACAGGGTCAGCAAGTCTCAGTGGGAGGAATAGTGCCCCATCATTGGTGTCACTGATACCAATGATGGGGCACTATTCCTCCCACTGATACCAACGATGGGGCACTATTCCTCCCACTGACACCAATGATGGGGCACTATTCCTCCCCCCCACTGACACCAACGATGGGGCACTATTCCACCCCCCACTGACACCAATGATGGGGCACTATTCCACCCCTCACTGACACCAATGATGGGGCACTATTCCTCCCACTGACACCAATGATGGGGCACTATTCCTCCCACTGACACCAATGATGGGGCACTATTCCTCCCACTGATACCAATGATGGGGCACTATTCCTCCCACTGATACCAATGATGGGGCACTATTCCTCCCACTGATACCAATGATGGGGCACCATTCCTGCCACTGATACCAGTGATGGGGCACCTATTCCCCCCACTGATACCAATGATGGGGCACTATTCCTCCCACTGATACCAATGATGGGGCACTATTCCTGCCACTGATACCAATGATGGGGCACTATTCCTCCCACTGACACCAATGATGGAGCACTATTCCTCCACTGATACTAATGATAGGGCACTATTCCTGCCACTAATACCAATGATGGGGCACTATTCCTCCCACTGATACCAATGATGGGGCACTGTTCCTCCCACTGATACCAATGATGGGGCACTGTTCCTCCCACTGATACCAATGATGGGGCACTATTCCTCCCACTGATACCAATGATGGGGCACTATTCCTTCCACTGATACCAATGATGGGGCACTATTCCTCCCACTGACACCAATGATGGAGCACTATTCCTCCCACTGACATCAATGATGGGGCACTATTCCTCCCACTGATACCAATGATGGGGCACTATTCCTCCCACTGACACCAATGATGGGGCACTATTCCTCCCACTGACACCAATGATGGGGCACTATTCCTCCCACTGGTGTGCATTGGAAGAGGGGTAGTCTTATACGGCGAGTATAGCCCAAACACTGCATTTTAGCAGGAAAAGTAGGGGGGTCGTCTTATACGCCCAGTCGTCTTATACGCCGGCAAATACGGTACACTTTTTTTAATTTTAATGCACAAAAAACACAATATATTGGCCAATTATTTTGGTAAAATACAAAAGAGGATGCTATGCTGAGTAAATAAATACCAAACATGACAAAACTGTGCATGCCCTGTGCAATGGCGACAAACTGCATATATTTTAATATCTATAGGCAACGCTTTAAAAGCCTTTACAAGCTACCATTTTAGATTTACAGAGGAGGTATAGAGCTAAAATTACTGCCCTTGATCTGACGTTCGTGGCAATACCTCACATGCATGGTGTAACCGCTGTTTCCATACTGACAAAGGCTAAAAGCTCACAAACACAGATGTCCCTTTAATTTTTTTTTTATCACTTTTAATGCTAAATATCCCCTATAACTTCAATGAGCATTGTCATATATTCTTTTTTATTGAAATCTGGGGTTTATCATACTCTAGATGTCTCCTCTGCCCTTACATTATCTAATCTCACCAAGATCGGTGTGATCAGATGCTTTCCCAATTTACAAATGGCGCTGTTTATTTCCTGCACAACTGAAGTGATGAAATTCTCGTAGCTTCTGATTTCTTAGACTATAGATGATTGGCACCTTTCCGGTCTCCAATCAGCTCTATGGTCAGCTGGCAGAAACATCGGCTTCATTCTCAGGTTTCCTCGATGGCACCGTACTGCCCGAGAAGGCCGTGGAAGGCAGCGGGGAAGGGGGGTGGGGTCATTTTCTCCTGCTGCTTGTAAAAGCAATCCTGCAGCTAATTAGCCACTAGAATTGCTTTTACATGAAAGCCCATCGCCGGCTGAAAAAATGATACCAGGATGATGCCTGCTGCTGCAGGCATCACCCTGGTATAACCATTCAAAGTCCAGTGATGTACCAGTACGCCGCTGGTCCTTATTGATTGTATATGCTTTTGTTTTTTTGTGGGGGTATTTATGCAGCCTGTGGGCTGAATGGAAAAAAAGAGAAGAAATCTCTGCTAGAAAAAGTGTTTGGTATGCCCACCATTAGAATACCTCCCTGCATCTACCCAGTTCTAATGATGGACACACATGAAATGTGCCAACAAATATAAAATATATATGCCGAAGCATAGGGGCCATCTACCCACTGGCCACCCCAGACCCCCATGCTTCGGCATATGTGCTCTTTTTTTAAACTGCGGATGAAAAATCTCATCCGACAGCGCTGCCCACCCTGATTTATCTATATTCTGAGAACAACTTCCTGTTGCTGTCAGAATAAACAGGTCCGTGCTGCAGCTGTAAGCATTCCTGCTAAGAAAACAGCAATTGTTAACAATAAAATAGTAATAATAAAACAGTAAAAGTAGAATAACAAAAATAACAACAAAAAAACAAACTTTTTGGTTTTTAAAATTTTTTAAAAATTTTGGGATTTGTACTTTTTATTTTTTAAGCTTCTTTTTTTTTCTTCAAACTTTAACATTTTAAAAACAGATGGTAGGGTCCTTCCAAATGCGATAGCCAGTTTCCTGACTACCTAACATTTTTCGAGACCCTGTGTAAATGTGCCCTGAACTGTGCCGTGCTGTAGCCTATACTAATACTCCACTAGTGTATGGTAGCGACGGAAGCAGTCCTTGATACAAAGGACAGGAGGGACAAAAAAAAGCGGCTGTCACGCCTAATTCAATGTCTGCTACAGACACGACATCTTTTTTTGGGATTCATTTGGGTTGGGGTACCAGGAATGGCATTGGGAATATGCCTCTCATGCAGCCGGCTAACTGCATCTGTGTCGGGGGTTGTGGCCACAGCACCTTCTGGATACAAAAGGGCTGTGATGATCTCTTCCTGGAATTTTAGGAAGGATCCACTATGTCCAGTTGCTTTGTAATGAACAAAAGCGCTATATAAAGCCAATTGAAATAAATAAACAGATACTTTTTTGTACCAGTGTCTGGCTTTTCGGGAAAATAAGTACGGCTTAATCATCTGGTCGTTGAAGTCCACCCCTTCCATGTTAAGGTTATAATCGTTGACACAGAGGGGCTACTCAACAACTCCAGCTGCCATGGCATTTTGGATGGTCGTAGCTGCGTGAATGGAAGACAGGAAGAAAACATCCCGTTTGTCCTTCCACTTCACTGCGAGCAATTCTTCGTTTCTCAAGCAGGATTTTTTCCCCTTTCTAAGACAGGTATTTACAAGCCGTTGGGGGAAGCCCCGGCGATTAGGTCACACAGTGCCACATGTGCCAATTCCAAGATTGTACAAATGTCTAAATAGTGGCACGCTTGAATAAAAATTGTCCACGTATAAGTCCACATAACTATCTTTTACCTCGTAAATCCGAAACTTATATGTATAGCCTGTTGCCCTCTCACAGGTCCTATACACCTTGACCCTATATCTGGAATGATTGCTGGGGATAAACTGTTTTAATGCAAGGCGGCCAGAAAAATTAATGAGGGACTCATCAACGCAGATGTTTTGCTGGGGAGTATACACACCTGCAAATGTTTGGTTAAAGTGATTTACGAGGGGGCCGAATTTTGTGGAGCCGGTCAAATTCAGGGTCACCCCGGGGACCACTGAGTGTGTTGTCGTTGAAGTGCATAAAACGCTATATCGTCTCATATCTATGCCTGGCCATGGCAGCAGAGAACACGGGCATATGATGAATCGGGTCTGTGGACCAATACAACCCCAATTCATTTTTTTTAGTAATGCCCATGTTGAGGGTTAGTCCCAAAAAAACTTTAAATTCAGGAACCGTAATGGGTTTCCATATGAATGGTCTGGCAAGGTTTGAATTTGGGTTGGTGATAAATTGTCGTGGATATAAATGGCTTTGATCCACAATCAATGCAGAAAGATTATCTGTAAAAAAACAGCTCCAAAAAAATCAAGGGGAGTATTTAAATTTGCTGTTTCCACCTGAATTCCAGTTTGGTCAGCGAATGGGGGAAGTACTGGTGCTGCAGAATTTGTGATTGCAGGATTTGCAAGCACATTCGGAAGGATACTAGGGGCTGTAGAGTCCTGTGTGCGAATTCTTGGTGGCCGCGGGACACTACTTGTGCCCTGCACTGCAACAGCTTGTACTGCACTTGTGGGACTCATCACGTTACCAAGTGATACTTTGGTGCTAGCCATTTCACCAAAACGTAGCACGGCAGTAGTACTGGCACTCTGCTGCATATGAGAGTCATCATGCGTTTGTACCACCTAAGCAACCTGGAAATGGGGTCGGGTATGCCTGATCTTAGCAGGGACCTCTTCTCGTCGTCTGAGCTAACTGTCAGAAGGGGGGGGGGGGATAGGGGCTAAACGCAGGGATCAGGTCTGATCCCGCTAACGCTGCGTTTTTGGGGACGCTATACTAATGTGAACGCTGGTATAGCGCTGATCTGATCAAAAATATTGATCCAATCAGACACTATACTAGCAATGGAGGTTTAGTGTGCAAGTGAGTGTGTTCCTGGTAAATGTGATTACTGATGTACTAGCGGGCAATCTGACGCTATCTGGGAGGGGCGCTAACTGACGCTAACACTATCGGAAGTTGCCAGCGACACCAATACAGTGATCAGTAAAAAATCTGTACTCTGTAAATAATGACACTGGTGACAGGGTAGTGAAGGGTTAACTGGGGGGGCGATCAATGGGTTAAATGTGAGCCAGGTGTGTTCTAACTTTCAGTGTAGTGCTTTGTACTCACGTTTTTGTATGTCTTCTCTCTCTGGGACGGAATGTGCCCAGGCAGAGAAGATTGACATCATATCCTGTCCTGTGTAATTGTCAGCACAGGACAGAATATTACAGGGACCGATCATCTGACTTCAGCCGGACATCACTGGCTGAAATCGAATGATTGATCCCTTGGGGATCGAATCGTGATACCCGCGGGTCGGAGGGGGCGCAACCCCCCCCCCCCGCAAAAACATCGGGAATGCGAATCACGTTTATATACGTGATTTTGCGCAACTGTGCCGCCCTGCCGCAGTATATATACTGTGGCTGGTCGACAACCGGTTAATAAAGGAAATTGTTTTTTGGTCCAATTTGGCCGATAACATGCATTTAAAGTGTAAGTAATCTTGGATTTGCGCTTTAACTAATGTGTCCTGTGATGTACTACAAGAAAAAATTTTTACAGATACATTTTGAAAATACAGTCAGGTCCATAAATATTGGAACATCAACACAATTCTAACATTTTTGGCTCTATACACCACCACAATGGATTTGAAATGAAATTAACAAGATGTTCTTTTACTGCAGACTTTCAGCTTTAATTTGAGGGTATATACATCTAAATCGGGTGAACGGTGTAGGAATTACAACAGTTTGCATATGTGCCTCCCACTTGTTAAGGGACCAAAAGTAATGGGACAGAATAATAATCATAAATCAAACTTTCACTTTTTAATACTTGATTGCAAATCCTTTGCAGTCAATTACAACCTGAAGTCTGGAACGCATAGACATCACCAGACGCTGGGTTTCATCCCTGGTGATGCTCTGCCAGGCCTCTACTGCAACTGTCTTCAGTTACTGCTTGTTCTTGGGGCATTTTCCCTTCAGTTTTGTCTTCAGCAAGTGAAATGAATGCTCAATCGGATTCAGGTCAGGTGATTAACTTAGTCATTGCATAACATTCCACTTCTTTACCTTAAAAAACTCTTTGGTTTCTTTTGCCGTATGCTTTGGGCCATTGTCCATCTGCACTGTGAAGCGGCGTCCAATGAGTTCTGAAGCATTTGGCTGAATATGAGCAGATAATATTGCCCGAAACACTTCAGAATTAATCCTGCTGCTTTTGTCAGCAGACACATCATCAATAAATACAAGAGAACCAGTTCCATTGGAAGCCATACATGCCCACGCCATGACACTACCACCACCATGCTTCACTGATGAGGTGGTATGCTTAGGATCATGAGCAGTTCCTTTCCTTCTCTGTATTCTTCTCTTCCCATCACTCTGGTACAAGTTGATCTTGGTCTCTTCTGTCCATAGGATGTTGTTCCAGAACTGTGAAGGCTTTTTTACATCTCGCTTGGCAAACTCTAATCTGGCCTTCCTGTTTTTGAGGCTCACCAATGGTTTACATCTTGTGGTGAACCCTTTGTATTCACTCTGGCGAAGTCTTCTCTTGATTGTTGATTTTGACACACATACACCTACCTCCTGGAGAGGGTTCTTGATCTGGCCAACTGTTGTGAAGGGTGTTTTCTTCGGTCATCCACCAAGGGAAGAATTCTTCGGCCATCCACCACAGTTGTTTTCCATGGTCTTCCGGGTCTTTTGGTGTTGCTGAGCTCACCGGTGCGTTCCTTCTTTTAAAGAATGTTCCAAACAGTTGTTTTGGCCATGCCTAATGTTTTTGCTATCTCTCTGATGGGTTTGTTTTCTTTTTCAGCCTAATGATGGCTTGCTTTACTGATAGTGACAGCTCTTTGGATCTCATCTTGAGAGTTGACAGCAACAGATTCCAAATGCAAATAGCACACTTGAAATGAACTCTGGACCTTTTATCTGCTCATTGTATTTGGGATAATGAGGGAATAACACACACCTGGCCATGGAACAGCTGAGAAGCCAATTGTCCCATTACTTTTGGTCCCTTAACAAGTGGGAGGCACATATGCAAACTGTTGTAATTCCTACACCGTTCACCTTATTTGGATGTAAATACCCTCAAATTAAAGCTGAAATTCTGCAGTTAAAGCACATCTTGTTCGTTTCATTTCAAATCCATTGTGGTGGTGTATAGAGCCAAAAATGTTAGAATTGTGTCGATGTCCCAATATTTATGGACCTGACTGTAAATACACCGTGTTACATTTATGTGTCTTTTTTTTTATTTTAAGAATATCTTTTTCTATCTGTGGGCATTGTTTGAATACCTAATGTTTGCCTGTCAAAATGTGGAAACAGTCAGATTTACATGCTGTGTTCTTACTTTTGCCTTGACTGCATGCATTCCAGCAACTATCCGCAGGTGATTTTAAAACAATTTTAAACTCAAAAGCAAACGTATTGTATTATGGCTTACCATTCCTTAGATGTGATGGCTGCATTTGTTTTTTTGGGGGGGCTTTCTTTATCTTTCAGTTGATGATCTAGCCAGTAAATCTGATGTTTTTCAGCAGAACAAATTCTGCAGATGTAGCAGTAAGAGTGTTGAAATATACCACTGATGAGAAACTTAATATCAACTTTTATTTATTCTTGTAAACCTTTATTTCCAGAAGGAAAAAAAATGTTGCTGTAACCACTTATAAAGTACTAAGTGGAGTTTAGCTTCAGTTTTGTATCTAAGGTGTCCGTTTATGACACAGAGAATAGCTGCGATTCTGAGGATCTCAGCTACTCTCTGGTCATTCACAGTTTATGACACTCAGGAGATCAGCGGAGAACATGTTCAGCCCTTCACTGGAGATCTGTGTTCTCCCTCCAGATTCTCCAGCCCAGAGCTGAAGAATCTGAGGAACCGCAAACTAAGCAGAGATAATTTACCTCTGTTTAGTAAACTGGTCTATTTCTGTAATCTTGCGCGATTATAGTAAAATCAGCCGTTTTCCAGCGTTTGTATACCGTTCTCTCTTCGTTTGGAGAACTGATCTACACCGCTTCATAAAAAGCATTCACAGGAGAACTGTGTTCTCCGAGAATGCTGGAGAACTGAGCAGCGATCATTTACCGCTGGTTCATAAACGGACACCTAAATTTGTTAATGCATCTAACACTCCTTTCCTCAGGCTGGCAATGCTTCGTTCCAAAGGTGTCATGGTTGCTCCTCCATACAGAGTGTAGGCACTCTATCACAGGTGTGTTACTGGCCAGATCACCAGGTGGAAGCAGAGGGACAAAAACCTAAAAAAAAAAAATCAATGTAAACACCACATCTAATGATTGGCAAGCTGCAATATATTACTTTTTTGTTTTATTACTGCTTTAATAGAAATAGATGGTCCCTACAATACACTATATTGCCAAAAGTAATGTGATGCCTGCCTTTACACGCTCATGAACTTTAATGGCATCCCAGTCTTACTCCGTACGGTTCAATACTGAGTTGGCTCACCCTTTGCAGCTACAACATCTTCAGCTCTTCTGGTAAGGCTGTCCACAGGGTTTATGAGTGTCTGGGAATGTTTGACCATTCTTCCAGAAGTGCATTTGTGGGGTCAGGCACTGATGTTGGACAAGAAGACGTGGCTCGCAGGCTCTGCTCTAACTCCTCCCAAAGAAGTTTTATCAGGTTGAGGTCAGGACAGTCAAATTCCTCCACCCCAATCTCACTCATCCATATCTTTATGGACCTTGCTTTGTGCACTGGTGTGCCGTCATATTGGAACAGGAAGGGGCCATCCCCAAACTGTTCCCACAAAGTTGGGAGCATGAAATTGTCCAAAATATATTGGTATGCTGTCGCTTTAAGAGTTTCCTTCATTGGAACTAAGGGGCCAAGCCCAACTCCTGAAAAACAACCCTACATCATTATCACCCCTCCACCAAACTTTACACTTGGCACAATGCAGTCAGGCAAGTACCGTTCTCCTGGTTACCGCCAAAACCAGACACGTCCATTGGATTGCCAGACAGAGAAGCATGATTCTTCTTTCCATAGAACACGTCTCTACTGCTCTAGAGTCCATTGGAGGTGTGCTTTACACCACTGCATCCGATTCTTTGCATTGCACTTGGTGATGTATGGATTGGATGTAGCTGCTCGGCCATGGAATCCCATTTCATGAATCTCTGTACTGTTGTTTTTCTAATCCCCAATTCCACACGATGGCTACACAAAGTTTTTAGGTCTGTAGCTATTGACTCTGCAGACAGTTGGTGACTTGTGCGCACTGTGCGCTTCAGCATGTGCAGACCCCACTCTGTCATTTTACGTGACCTTCCACTTTGTGGCTGAGTTGCTGTTGTTCTCAGTTGCTTCCACTTTGTTACAAACGCACTAATAGTTAACCGTGGAATATTTAGCAAGGAAATTTTACAGAAGTACTTAATGCACAGGTGGCAACCTATCATGGTACCACACTTGAATTCACTGGGCTCCTGAGAGCGACCCATTCTTTCACAAATGTTTGTAGAAGCAGTCTGCATGCCTAGGTGCTTGATTTTATACACCTGTGGCCATGGAGGTGATTGGAATACCTGAATCCAATGATTTGGAGGGGGTGTCCCAATACTTTTGGCAATGTAGTGTATATGCCAACACATTCTAGGCAGTTTTATATATGTAAAAAATATTTCTTCCTGCATTAAATGTTAAACTAGTCAACTAAATGGAATATTGTACTTTGTCTTTAGGGATGATAATGTCCAGAAAGAACTTCGGGACTGGGGTCTAAACTTTGACAGTAACTTGCTGTCTTTTGGTGGAAGAGTTGCTCCTCCTGAGAAAATTTTGCTGTCAAAAAGAGCTGTAAGTATTTTGGCATATTGCCTATAATTCATAAAATATTTTTTGTTTTTGTTTAACTTGATAATTTGGAATTGATATCCAAAGAAAATTTAACTAGTGTAAGTAATCCCTGGTTTAACATAATTTATTGTTTTTGTTTAACTTACTCATTTGGAGTCACTATCCAAAAAAATTAACTAATATCAGTAAGCCCTTATTATTATTATTTTTGTTATTATTATACCAAATTTATATATACAACAGTTTGCTCAGTGCTTTATAATATAAACTTGTTCACACTTGTGAAGGCTCGTGTGATTTGTGATAAAGTTGCATGACAAGTCAAAGTACATTTATTTCATTACTGGTTATTCATTACACCATGTCTTCTGGGTTTCTGTTGTCACCACTACGGTCTTCCACCATGAAGAGCTAGCATAAGTGTTACTCACTTTTTGAACAGCATACCAACGGGCTATGTGCGTATCCCCCTTTTGCTTATAGTGACTTCTCAGAGTTTCTATGTGACTTTGTTATCCTTAGTGGTCTAGTTTTCAGCTTCCTCTGTGCACCTCTGAGGTACCTCTGCCCTCCAGTGACCCTTGTATTTCATTCCAGGAGTCCTAGCAAACCTCACATGTGGTAACTATGATCCTTGCTCCCTTGTGTTGCAAGAAACTCGCTTATGTGTTCCTTTGATCCCAGCACCCCAACGCTACCAGAATCTCGCTCTACTATTTTTGTGCTCCCAATTTTCCAAACTTCTACTCCTGTAATACCAGTACTCATTCCTTTGATTTCAGCACCCCAGTCCTCACAGAAACTCTCCTCCCTGAGCTCAATCTTCCTGCTTTGAAGTTGCTATTTTGTGTGGGTCAGAGGGCTGAAACCTGGGCATCATTCCATTCAAGGTGCTCTGGTGAAGACCAGGCGACTTCTTAGACGCTACACCCCAGCCTTTCTTAAGGCTCTCGTCTCCACTGTATGTGCAAACTTTCAGACCGGCACTATTCTGATAACCAGCACAATCTGATAAATGCAGTATAAGCTATCTTTGGCAGAGATTTATTTAAACTGGAGCACACAGAATCTCGTGCAGCTGTGCATAGTAACCAATCAGCTTTTAGGTTTTATTGTCAAAGCTTGATTGAATAAGCTGATGTTAGAAGCTGATTGGTTACTATGCACAGCTGCACCAAATTCTGTGTGCACAATTTTAATACATCTTCCCCTAAATGTTTCTTCTCACCAACTGTTGTTCTATTGTGGAGATGGAACACTGGTAAACAAAGGCAGGACTTTTTTGGGACGCTCTGGTGTGGATTTTCTAAAAGCAAATTGACTGTGCAGTTTCACAAATTTTTCCCAGAGCTATGTAAATGTGGTAAAGCTTCACTTTGGAAAGCATACCCAATCGGGTTGCAGGAAAATTTGAAAAAAAACATTTTTGCTTGCACTTGATTGGATGATCTGAATCATCAGAGGTTTAACCCATTTACAAAGCTCCTGGGAAAATTAGTGTAATGCACTTGCAAAGTGCATACTGTAGTAAATTCACTCTAGTTTCCTCCTTTTTGAAGGTACCAACACTAGTTCATTTTTATATTTTGGCAGGTAATTTCTCAGAGATGGCTGAGATTGATGAAGAGGGTTACAAAATGTATTTATCAAGTAGGAAGGAACTTGGAAGTAGCTCCCCTTGCACTATATCCCCAGGGAGTCAGTTCTATGTGGCTCTAATTCTCTTCACTTCCCTGGTCTTTCCACTACCTCTGGGACACCTCCATCCAGTTCCTTTGTGTCAAGGGAGGAATTTTCATTTGCTTTCTTACAAAACAGCTTTCCTGAATCCTTTCTGGCTTAGATTGTCTTGGTCGCAAGCTTAAGCACTCTGCTTTCCCTTCTCCCTCCTTTTTAGCAGAGAAGTTTATCAAGAAACCAACTATACTGGAAGAGGAAGATTCCTCTTCCGTGGAATCCCAGAGGACTGGATTTGTGTCAGATCCCTAAAAGCCTTTGGGCTCTTTCTTCTGGAAATGGTCTGGACCAACTTAAAATTTCCTCTTTCTGAATGAAATTTGCCTGCGTTGGATCTGGAGGTTTTCTATTTCAGTAAGATCCTTACAGTTCCAGTGGAAAAGGTCCTAGTATTTCAGGATGCTTCAAACAAATGTCTGAAATCCTTGTTTAAGGCCTCTTTTTCCCTTGTAGGGGCAACCTCTCAACTTGAAGTTGTTTGGTACTGCTCTTGATGAATAAGTGAAAAAGGTCAATGTGGGCAAAAATATCCTGTAGCCGCTTAACCACTTGCTGACTGGTGATAGCCGAATGACGGCTTCAACGCGGCCCGCCAGTTCTGGGAGGGCATCATATGTCATCCTCCTGTGATCGTGCGCCCCCGGTGGCGCGCATCGGGAATTGTAAGTGATGGCTGTGTCCCTCGGACACCGTGCATCACGAAGAGGGTATTGAAGGGCCAAATGCAGCAGCTGTTTACATTTGTAGTTGCTTGTCATTGGACAGAGCGATCACAAATGTAAACACAGCAGAGTCATAGCTGGGTTTTCTCTCTCCTTTCCTCACACCCATACCAAGTGTGAGGAAAGGAGAGAGAATCAGTTTCTAAACTGTGAGTGTTCTCAGCAGTGCCTATCTGCCTGCCAGTGAGTTCCCATCTGTGATTATCGGTGTCCGTCAGTGCCCATCTGTGCTCATCAGTGCCCACCAGTAAGTGCCCATCTGTGCATATCAGTGCGCATCGGTGCCCATCTGCACATTTCAGTGCTCATTGGTGCCCATCTGTGCATATCAGTGTACATCGGTGCCCTTCTGTGCTCATCGGTGGCCATCTGTGCATATTGGTGCTCATCAGTGCACATTATTGCCCATCAGCGAGGGCTCATCAGTGTCCTCCAGTGCTGCCTTATCACTGCAGCTTATCAGTACTCGTCAGTGTTGCTTCATCACTGCAGCTTATCAGTGCTGCCTCATCACTGCAACTTATCAGTACACATTAGTGCTCATTAGTTACCATCAGTGCTACTAAATTACTGCAGCTTTTCAGTGTACATCAGGGCCATTTTTCAGTACACATCAGTGCCACCTTATCAGTGGATCCTCATTAGCACCCATCAGTGCACATCAGTGGCATGTTATCAGTGCAATGCATTATTGCACATCAGTGCAACCTCATCAGTACACATTAGTGCAGCCGCATCACTTCACATCACCAGCCGTCAGTGCTTCCCCATCAGCGCACCCTCGTCAGCACCCAGCAGTGCACTCCCATCAGCACCTAGCACTGCAGCCTCATCAGCACCTAGCACTGCAACCTTATTAGCACCCAGCAGTGCAGCCTCATTAAAGCAACTTTATCAGCACCCAGCAGTGCAGCCTCTTCTGTCCCTGTATGTCTACAAAAAATTTTTCCTGTAAAGAGGCCTACCAAATCTTAACCATGACTGACAACAGCAGCGGGGAGCTCTGAGTCTGATTTTGATTACAAGCCCGTTTTTAAGCAGTGGTTCTCCTACAGAATCGGAGGAGGAGGAAAGTGTGCCCACTAAACAAATGTGTTTTGGTGAGGAGCAGGCTACCACAAGTGGCGCAGTGGCATGCACTTGTAGAGCAGTGGCTTGCACCAGAAATGGAGAACCTCAAAAAATACCAGGTACTAGTGGGGTGTCACCTCAGCTCCAAAGTATTAGGACCCGTGCCGCTCTTCCATATGCCTGTCAAAACCCCCTATGGCTTTCCCCTAAATCTGGAGCAGCTAACATCCCTCCTTTTACTGCCCAGCCAGGTGTCCAGACGAACACAGAAAATTTTGCCCCCATTGATTTTTTTTTTATTGAATTTTTACAAATGACTCACTAAATTCAGTTGTGGACCAGTGCAACCTCTATGCCCAACAATTCATAGCCACCAACCCAGATTCAAGTTATGCCCGTCCCTATGAATGGAAGCAGTTAACAGTGGAGGAATGTAGAACCTTTTTGGGCTTCACATTTAATATGGGACTCACAAAAAAAATCAATTCCACTCCTACTGGTCTACCCACCAAATCCATCATATGCCAATTTACTCATCAATCATGTCCAGAACAAGATATATGATGATCATGTTGTTCCTCCATTACAACGACAACACCCATTGTGTACAATTTGGCCACTCCTTAATTTTTTTCTCGCCCAGTTATTTGTCCCAGATAAAATATGCGTGGATGAGTCGCTTGTCCCTTTCACTGGAAGGCTGAGCTTCAAGCAGTTTATCCCCAGTAAAAGGGCCCGATATGGGGTTAAACTCTATAAATTATGCGACAGAGGCACGGGTTATGTGTATGCATTTCTTGTGTATGAAGGAAAGGACACCCAGCTACATCCCCCTGAATTCCCAGATTACATTGGAGCAAGTAGAAAAGTCATTTGGGAGCTTGTATTTCCACTCTTTGAAAAAGGTTATCTATGTGTTGTTAATTTTTACATTAGCTTGTCCCTTTTCTGCAATATTCACTGAAGGAGAACACTAGAATGTGGCACCGTGAGAGCTAGTAGGAAGGGCTTCCTGCACAGGCTGGTGAACACAAAACTATAGCGAGGAGAGTCGGTGAGTTTGCAGAACGAAGATGTATTTGCTATGAAGGGATGGTACAAACAAGACATCTATATGCTGTCATCAATTCATAATGACAACCACGTGCAAATACCACAAGAAATGGCACAATCCAAAAACCAGAATGCATCCATGATTCTAATTTGCTCATGGGGGGAGTCGAATTCAATGATCAGATGATCCAGCCCTACCTTGCTGTAAGAAGATCCCACTATTGGTACAAAAAAGTCTTCATTTTTTTTTTCAATTTGGCTATTTATAATACATATGTGATCTACCAGAAATCCACCGAGGACACCCATGTCCTTTCTTTGCTATTAGGAGGAAATTGTCACTGCCCTTTTGTTCCCTGGAGGCCCACCAGAAAGTGTTCGCTCAGATGCAGTGAGTAGACTCCACGAATGCCATTTTCCTGAAAAGTCCCTCCTGGAGAAAGAGGTCAAAGATGTCAAAAAACATGTCAGGTGTGCTCCAGAAGTGGAGTTAGATGAGACACCAGTTTTTATTGTCCTCAGTGTCCTTCCCAACCAGGCTTCTGCATAGGTGACTGTTTCTGCCATTACCAAACTTCTCTACAATATTAGTGAAGTATGGTAAATGTAATTCTGAATTTCCTGCCATTCACTCATGCCTCTGCCTGCTCCTGAAATGACCCTAGCCTGTTATTTGACAATGCCACTGCCTACTGCCTAAACTGACCATACCTCTGCATGTTCGGCAACTGACCCTGGCCTGTTATTCGACCACTCCTCTGCCTGTCGCCTAAACTAACCATATCTCTGCCTGCTCTGGAACTGACCCTGGCCTGTTTATTGACAATGCCTCTGCTTGCCGTCTAAACTGTCAACAACAATTCTGCCTGCCATCTAAACTGACCTCGGCTTGTTAATTGACCACGTTTTTTTGCCCGCTGCTTGGACTGATCACCTGCCCTTCAACTGTAGTAGTAGGATTCAAGATAAAACAGGGGTCTCACATATGTGAAGGGCTTCAGAATAGTTTTTCTGAGTGGAGAAAACTACATTTTTGGTTTTAGGCCCTAAGCCTGACATTTCTGCCTGCTGCTAACTTATTGCCAACATGCCTCTACCTGCCGCATGAAATGACCACACCTCTGCCTGCTACCTGTACCATGGACCATGTTCCTGCCTACTACCAGGACTGATATTTTGGCTGTGCTGACCATGTCTCTGCCTTGACTATTCCTTTGGCTGCTGCTGACCACATCTCTGCCTGCTGCCTGGACCAATGGTTTGGCTGTGCTGATGATATCTCTGCCTGCTTCCTGTACTGACCATGGAGAATTCTTGTCTGCTGCCTGAACTATTGCTTTTGATGTCACTAACCATGTCCCTTCCTGCTGCGTAGACCAGTGCTCTACTCTGTGGATAACTGCACTACTAAAACCACAGGTAATCTTTTGTTTACCATTTTCTCAGCAGAATGTATTTTGGGGTGTAATTCTTGGTATGTACATGCTATGTGTTAGAAATATGAAGGGCCTTCAAAAATGATAGGTTTTCTGGAAATTAGATGTGTAATTTAGAACAACTGACGATTCTACTTCAATGTCGGGCCTCTCTATGTGGCCAGGCTGTTAAAAGTCTCACACATGTGGTATTGCCACACTCAGAATGAGTAGCAGAATGTATTTTTGGACAACTTTTTGTAAAAAAAAAAAAAATACGTTTTCATTTTCTTTCCACATACAAAACTTGTAGGAAAAAAATGACATGTTCAAAAGACTCATTATGCCTCATAGAATATATGTTGGGGTGTTTCCTTCTCAAAATGGGGTCATTTTGTGGGTAATTCCATTGTCCTGGTGCTCAGGGCCTTCAAAAGTGTAATAGGTAGTCAATATATTAGATGTGTAATTTATGTCCCTAGAACACAAAATAGTGCTCCTTGCGTGTTGGACCTCTCTATGTGGTCAGGCTGTGGAAAAGTCTCACACGTGGTATTACAGAATGTATTTTGTGGTATTTACATGGTATGTATTAGAAATATCATAAACGGACAACTTTGTGTAAAAAAATTAAGTTTTCATTTTTTCCTTTCATTTTCTGAAAACTTGTGGAAAAAGATTACATGTTTACGTTAACAGTGTTTGCTTTCCAAAACTCGGTCATTTTGTGGGTGCTTCCTCTGTCCTGGTGCTTCAGAGCCTTCACAAGTGCTATAGGTTGTCAGGAAATTAGACGTGTACATTTTGCCCATAGAACGCCTAAAGGTGCTACTTGGATGTTGGGTCTCTGTATGTGGCGAGGCTATGGATAAGTCTCACACATTTGTCATTGCCATACTCAGAGAGATAGCAAAATATATTTGAGTGTGTAGTTTTTGTATTTACATGCTGTGTGTTAGAAATATCTTATAATAGGACAACTTTGTGTAAAAAAAAAAAAATATGTTTTCATTTTTTTCCGCATATTCCAAAAACTTTGGTAACTAAGCGACATGTTCAAAAGACTCATTATCCCTCATGGAATACACAGTTTGTGGGTAATATCATTGTCCTGGTGCATCAGGACCTTCAAAAGTCTAATTGCTAGTCAAGATATTAGAATTGATGTCCCTAGAACACCTGATGGTGCTCCTTGCATGTTGGGCCTCTGTATATGGCCAAGCTGTGGAAAAGTCTCACACATTTGGTATCGTTATATTCAGGAGGAGTAGTAGAATGTATTTTTTGGTGTAGTTGCAAGTATGCCTGTGCTGTGTGTGAGAAATAACTTGTTAATATGACAATTTTTTTTTGGGGGGGGGGGGGGAATAAAATCTTAATTTTCCAAAGAATTGTGTGAAAAAATTACAACTTCCAAAAATTCACCATGCCTCTTACTAAATACATTGGAATGTTTACTTTCCAAAAAGGGGTCATTTGGGGGTATTTGCACTGTCTTCTTTTTACCAAAGAAATGTATCAGTATAAATTTTGGTTAAAATGTATGAAGAAAAATTTCTTACTTGCAAAATTTTAGAACAGAAACTAAGAAAAAAGCATTTTTTTTTGGTCTTTTTTCGTTTATAGTGCAAAAAAAAAAGCAAAAACCCAGTGGTGATTAAATACCACCAAAAGAAAGCTCTATTTGAGTGAAAAAAGGACAAAAATGTTATATGGGTACAGTGTTGCATGACTAATTGTCATTCAAAGTGTGAGTGCACTGAAAGCTGAAATTGGCCTGGGCAAAAAGGGGGTATAAGTGCCCAGTAGTGACGTGGTTAAAAAGAGATTGATGCCATCCCATTGCATTGTACAGTGTGGTGCTTTAGAGACCTCTTCTCTTCCTTAACTGTTTGCACTCCTGAGGATTTACCCCCTTTAATGCTCAGGCCTCTTTTTGCTACTCGGCGCTGCACTAATTCAACTGATAATTGTGCGGTCATGCAATGCTGCACCCAAACTAAATTTACGTCCTTTTTTTCACACAAATAGAGCTTTCTTTCGGTGGTATTTTATCACCTGTGCACTTTTTATTTTTCACACTATAAATAACAAATGACCGAACATTTTGAAGAAAAACAATATTTTTTACTTTCAGCTATAAAAAATATATAGTAAACTCAAAGTTAGTTATAAATTTAGTCCAAAATGTATTCTGTAACATGTTTTTGGTAAAAAAAATCCCAATAAGTGTATATTGATTGCTTTGTGTTAAAGTTATAGCGTCTACAAACTATGGTATAGATACTGCAATTTACACCATTTTTTTGCTATACAGCGCTGCGCTAATTTAACGGACAATTGCGCGGTCATGCAATACGGTACATAAATCAAATTTATGTCCTTTTTTCACACAAATAGAGCTTTCTTTTGGTGGAATTTGATCATCTGTGCACTTTTTATTTTTGGCGGTCTAAACAAAAACATTTTTTGAAGAAGACTAGCAGCTAGTGCTTGCCAGTTCACCAAAAGTTAGCGTGACACTAGTACTGGCACTCTGCTGCATATGAGAGTCATCAAAATTTACCGGCAAGTGCTAACAGAGCTCAGGCCTGATTCTGCGAACACTGCGGTTTTGTGTGCAATGTATCAATTGACAGTGACCTACTGACACTGCACTTGCTGCAGGAGAAGAGGGGGGGGTAAGCGTAGGGGCTAACCGCAGGTGTCGGGGCTGATCCTGCTAACGCTGCGTTTTTGGGGACACTATACTAATGTTAATGCTGGTATAGTGCTGATCTGATCAAAGATATTGATACGTTCAGACACTATACTAGCAATGGAGGTTTATTGTGCATGAGCATGCTCCTGGCAATCAAGGGGTTAAATGTGATCACTGGTGTACTGACAGGCAATCTGAAGCTATCTGGGAGGGTCGTGAAAACCACGGGAGCGCAAATCATATATATATATATATATATATATATGTGTGTGATTTTGCGCACCCGTGCCGCCCTGTAGAAGTATTTCTGCTATAGGGCTGTCAGGAAGCGGTTACAGAAGTGGTTTGTGTTACGTTGATTACTTTAACTGACAAATGTGCGGTAATGCAACACTGCACCCAAATTAAATTTACGTCCTTTTTTCCCACAAATTGAGCTTTCTTTCGGTGGTATTTGATCGCCTGTGCGGTTTTTATTTTTTGCGCTATAAAAAAAGGGCTGACAATTTTGAGAAAAACAATATTTTTTGACTTTTTGCTATAAAACATGTCTAGAAAAAAAATTAAAAAATCAAATTTCGTCATAAATTTTGGCCAAAATGTATTCTGCGACATGTCTTTGCTAAAAAAAATCCCAATACGTGTAAATTAATTGGTTTACATGAAAGTTATAGCATCTACAAATGGCGGGAAAGATACTGGGATTTTTTTTTTTTATATACTAATAATGGCGGCGATCAGTGACTTATGGCGGTGATCAGCGATTTATGACAGTGATCAGCGACTTATGGTGGGACTGCGGCGGACATTCTGACACTGTGGGGGAACTGACTTGGGGTCACTGACATCCCCAGTGACACCAATACAGTGATCAGTGCAAAACAAAAAATAACACTGACACTGTACTAATGGCACTGGGGAGGAAGGGGTTAACTTTTTGGCAATGTAAAGGTTAACTGTGTGAGGGGAGTGTTTTACTAGTGGGCGGGGGGGTGCTTCACAGGAACATGCTGATCCCGAGAGATAAACTCCTCTCTCAGGATCAGTGTGTTGGGAGCAGGGCTGCATTGTAAACAATGCAGCTCTGCTCTGTGTCACTGTTTGCCGGCAATCGCCTGGACCCGGCGGGTAATGACCGGCCGGGACCCGGTGATTGACACCCGCTGCCGGGATCGATGGGACGGTTAGGGCGGGCACGCGCCCCCTTCCTGTTTTGCAAAATGACAATAAACTGTGATTTTGCCCAGAGGTGCCACCTTGTGGCTGTTTTTCTACAGTGGCTGAACGGCAAGCAGTTAAAATGCACCAGACATTAGGACCTAGCCTTAAAATATGTTCCCAGATATGCCCCACTACCTCTCTTTCCCCCATTCACTCCTTTATCTCATAGTGGGGAATCCATGCTTCCCTCCTCGACTACAAAGGGTCCTTTCCATAACCTCTTGGGCTCGTTTTCCAAGGTTCGCACTTCTTGCAATCTTACATGCATAGGTCAGCGCACAACTATCCTTCAATAGGATCACATTAAGCATGCGTTGTATATCATACTATCTTCTCTGTCTCTTCTTCTTTATCATCTACTCCACTTCTCCCTATCCTCACAAGGTGAATATTAGTGATAGACTGAAAACTTTGGCCTGAAAACACCCCTTTCGGCGGCCGTAGGTCAAAATGAAAAAAGCACTGATACAGGTGCCGAAAAAATCCAGCCCCTCGCTGCCACCGTCCGCGGCTGGGTAGTTCTCTGCCTTACCTGAGAAACCATTGATCCCATTACTGGGCATAAAGATGCCTGAAGGAAAGATTGCTGCCACTCATCTCTATGCCCTTGGAGGACCAGAGCGATGTCACTTCCTGTTCCAGCCTTTTTTTTTTTTTTTTTAAAGCACTAGATCAATGCTTTTTTTTTTGATCCAGTGCTTTACATTGTAGAGGAGAGATGTGGGGTCTTATTGACTAGTGAATATGTGAATATAATCAGGATATCATTGCCCATCAATATATCTTAAGCTCTTGATTGAAGTATAACCGTGCGCCATCCACCTCCAGTGTCCAAATACATTCACAAGCTCTTCCTTTCCCCTTTTAGGCATGCACCTCACCCTGCATGCATCGATATATGCCTTCAATACTCCTCTCTCTTCGTATACTCTCTATCACATGAAATCAAATATACAAGCCCATAGTGCAGCAGTAGTGTAAAATTTAATATTTATTATTAAAGTTGTGCTTAACATGGAAGAAGTAGGCAAACAACCTGTACCAAAATGGTCACCGTGGTACTTCCGATTACGTCTGACATCACTTGCGCCTGACGTGTCTTGTCATTAAACTGACGGCAGTAGGCAGTAGATGTTGGATGTCTCCAACACATACTTGTAAAGAGTGTTTTGGAAGCCCAGTTCACCATCCTGTTAACTGGGCCCCTTGTACTATTAGAACTTTAAGTGCTGATGTCCACATGAGTAATATTCAACCACTCATCTTACAGAACATCGACTTAGTATTGTAATAATGGAATATACTTCATAAATCAATACTCAGTGTCTTTTAATATATGGACATAAATAGATCTAATACGAAGGAATTAGCACACACCCGTCTAGAGGTTTATAATACAACTATATATGAGGTGGATATTTACGATTTTCGTATAATCACGATCCCCCTATAGTCCATAGACAAAAAGCCCAATAAACAAGTTTGCAAATAGGCTCCATAGTAAACCTCATGTACTTCTACTACATCCTCCATATACGCATGAAATATCTTCTAAATGCACTCTATATAAAATTATACACAAAAGAATACATGGATTACATAATACCTAATTTTATGCAACACCTCACATGTATATTAAAATATTAGTTTGCTGAAGAAAATGAAAATAAAATCATACAAATGCATTCCATATACAGACTAAATGTAATATCCCAACTACAGCTTAAAATTTACGTTACTAAGAGTTGGAAATAAAGCAGTTAAGATCTAATTCTATGTTTAACCCCTTAGGGTACATACTATCCAGCTCATAAATACAGAAGGTTTTTTTTTTTTTTTTTAATTAAACCTCCGTGGTACGATTATTCCCCCTCCAATGTTCCCCTACTTTATCAATGGCATGGAACTTAACTTATTGCCAAATGCGCTTTAGCTGAATAACGGCTAAAACGCGGTTGTCCAGTTCGGAGAGGGCGTCAAATGATGTCCTCCCATAATGCGCCCTCCCGCGCACACCTGGCAATCTCCATGATCACCGTGTCCTACGGTCCCATCTGATTACGTAATGAGCTAAAAGGCCATTCACAGCCGCTGTCAGCACCTGTGGTAGTGAGCCCTTGCAGATACTCAACTTGGGGTTTCCCAGGGTGCGGAGTCTAAGCCCCAGCTTGCTTCTTTACCAGAGCCCCTGATGGTGGGGATGGACTTGCAGCAAGCTGGGATCAAGTTGGGGCCCCCAGGTACACCCAGCTGAGGACGAGGAGACTGCTTGCATGAGCAGAGTACAATGGGAGGAGACAAACGGAAATCTGATAGACTAGCTGAGGTCAGGACAGGCGGAAAAGAAGCACAGTCAGAGAACAAAGCCGGGGTCGGTACACAAGTCAATGCAGGATACAGACAATAGCAACACACAGAAGCTCCGACAACTAGGAAGTTGCTCAGGCAAAGTGTCCTAGTCTGAGCATGTCTTATATAGGCAGGCAGGCAAATGAGGCGGGCCAGGAAGTGATGGAAGAGAAGGAAATAAAACCCAGAGAACAGCAGACGACGCCCATAGATGAGCACAGACAAACACACATGTGAAGGGATCAGGAACTGGACTGCAGCAAGGAGGTAAGAACACAAACAAACTGCAGGCTAACTTGTGACCGTACCCCCCCTCTTATGAGGTCTCCCTACTTTTTAACCTCCCTGGCGGTATTTCCGAGCATAGCTCGGGGTAAAGTTTCAGTACCACAAGCGGTAACCCCGAGCTACACTCGGGCTTACCATGCGGCGCTGCTCCGGGATCCCTTGATCACTTACCTTGTCCTGCGCTCCCGCGATGTCCCTCCTGCAGTGTCCCCGGCAATGTAATCCGGCGGATGCCGGCATCTGTCATCTGGGTTCCGTCCCCTGCGAGCGTCGGGACGTATGGGGGACGGAACGACGGGAAATTTGAAAATGACAAAAAGTGACATTCACTAAAATCACATAGTAAAACATTACTGTATCAAACCATTTCACATACATTTTGTCCCTAGTGCTTTGTCCTGTGCCCTGCCTGCCTTTTTACTGTTCTTTCTGCCTGGAAACTGAGAAAAGTTCATGGTGTCCAAAAAGCGTCCCTTTAGGTCAAAAGCGATTTTTAGACCAGCTAGAGAACAGCGATAGTAAATCAGAACCACTTGCAGAATTGAGTGATAATGATTCGTGGGGAAATTCGTCATCAGACGCTGAAAACGATTTTGCGACTTTGCTCAGTGATATGCGAACTTGGCGCTATATATCAAATTTCAGTGTTTTTGGTTTTATTATATTATTTAATTAAATTTAATATTATTTTTTATGATTATTTATTAAATTATTTCGTGTTTCAAGTTTTATCCTACCCAGGATGTTTACTAGACTCTTGTTCAGACAGATTTCAGTGAGTTATTCTTAAAAATTTCAGGCCTACAATAAAAAAACTACATATTTCCATGTTTTGAGCACAGAAATATGGACATAAGCATACCGCTAGGGAGGTTAAGGGGAAACTTCTGATAAAAAAATTCCACCAGACGGGGTGCAGAAACATTAGTAGAAGGAATTCAACACCTCTCCTCGGGACTATATCCCTTCCAGTCAATTAGATACAAGAGCTTCCCTCTGATGAATTTAGAATCCAAGATTTGCTTGACTTCATACTGATCCAACACTCCGGAAATCAAACATAAAAAGATTTTACACCCCAGTCACATCAAAGCCGATTTAGAAATTGTGCGACTTACAGTGAAGTTGCCATTGTCCTTGCGATTTGCAAGACATCTGACACAGATATCTATGCAAAGCGCCACAAAAGTAGTATATGTACTACTTTAGAAATCAGTGTCGGAAACGCACCCATATGACCGCTCTAATAACGGACAATAGGGTGCGACTTGGTATATGATTTGCAAGTTGCATGTCATGCAAATCACATGCCAAGTCGCACTCAATGCGACCGCTATTAGAGCGTTCATATTGGTGTGGTTGAAACTTGGTCGGAGCCGCAACGATTTATAAAGTAATGAATACACTACTTTTTATGCGATTTGCAGAGAGATCTGTGTCAGATGTCTTGCAAATCGCACTTTAAATCAGCATGTCCCACGACTTTGAAATCATACGACTTCACTGTAAGTCACATGATGTGACCGTATTGTAAGTCGCACCACTTCAAAATCCGCTTTGATGTGACCGGGGTGGCCCCCAGTCACATCGGGTGCGATTTTGCATGACAGGCGACTTGCAAAGTGTAGGCCAAGTCGCACCCTATTGTCCACTATAGGTTCCATTCACATCCAATCTTATTTTGAAATCGTGCGACTTCACTGTAAGTTGACCGATTTCCAAATCGGATTAGATGTGACTGTGGTGTTAGCACCCGGTCACATCGGGTGCAATTTGGCATGTGATTTGCAAGTCGCAGGGCATGCAAATCGCATGCCAAGTCGCATCCAGGGTGCGCGATTTCAGGTGCGATTTGGGAATTGAAATCGTACCTGATATCGGATATAATGAATGTGAATGTCTGAACATATGCAATTTGCTGCAGCACAATTTCAAAAGTAGTTCATGTCTAACCTTTTCTGCATTTTGTAGCGATTTCACATATAGACTACATTAGAAATCGCAATCCAAAACACAATTGAAAATGCAATAACTTGTTGGTAAATCTACAGAAAACACAGTGAAATTGCCAACAAAAAGCGTAATTTTAAATCACATCTAGTGTGAACCAAGCAGGCAATTCCACAAAGGAAATAAATCTTTGAAGGCATGCGGTATCTGCATGCTTGGATAAGGGTCTGTTATGAATTTGGGGCCTTTTCCCCACAACCCTGGCCAGTGGTTGTGGGGGTCTGCGGGCAGGGGGCTTATCGGAATCTTGAAGCCCCCTTTAACAAGGGGGCCCCCAGATCCGGCCCCCCCCCCCCATTTGAATGAGTATGGGGTGCATGGTACCGCTACTCATTCACAAAAAACAAAAAGTGTAGTGTAAAAAAGGCAGGATATGGTCTTTGTCAACTCCTTTATTAAAAGAAAAATTTAAAAGAATGTCCCCAAAGTAGATCCAACGTCAATCACGATGGAAGCCGCCAGCGAACTGAAATAAAAAAAATAAGGTCCCGTAGCTGGCTCCTGCGGTGTGACAGCTCCTGTGGTTTTGACAGTTCTTAAATATGTAAGGGGCGGGGCCACCAAGGACATCACACATGTAACCCTACCCCATGTGACATCAATGATGTCCCCAAGTGGCCCCGCCCCTTACATATTTAAGAGCTGTCAACCTAGCTCACAGCAGAAGGCCGCATGCCATCGTCAGGAACGGAAACGGCGGCTTACATCGTGATTGATGTTGGATCTACTTCGGGAGACGTTCTTTTAGATTTTTCTTTTATTAACCACTTGCCTACCAGGCACTTATACCCCCTTCCTTACCAGGCCAATTTTCAGCTTGCAGCGCTGCCGCACTTTGACAATTGCGCGGTCATGCAACATTGTACCCATATGAAATTTTGATCATTTTTTTCTCACAAATAGAGCTTTCTTTTGGTGGCATTTAATTGCCACTGGGCACTTTACTTTTTGCGCTATAAATAAAAAAAGTGCAAAAAATTTGAAAAAAATTTTTTTTTCTTTGTTTCTATTATAAAATTTTTCAAACAGGTATTTTTTCTCCTTCACTGATGTGCGTTGATGAGGCAGCACTGATGGGCACTGATAGGCGGCACTGATGGGCACTGATAGGCAGCACTAAAGGGCACTGATAGGCAGTACTAATGAGGTGGCACGGATAGGCGGCACTGATAGACAGCACTAATGAGGTGTCACGGATAGGCGGCACTAATATGCAGCACTGATAGGTGGCACTGATAGGTGACACTGATGATGGGTACTGATAGACGGCACTGACTGGCATCACTGCTGGGCACTGACTGGCACAACCCCTGGGCACTGACTGGTGGCACTGACTGGCAGCACTGCTGGGTGGCACTGGTGGGCAGCACAGGTGGGTGGCACTGGTGGGCACAGGTGGGTGGCACTTCTGGGCACAGGTAGGTGGCACTTCTGGGCACAGGTGTGTGACACTGCAGAGTGGCACAGGTGGGTGCACTGCTGGGCACAGGTGGGTGCACTGCTGGGCACAGGTGGGTGATCTGCTGGGCACAGGTGGGCGTAGCTAGTGGGCGCACTGCTGGGCACAGGTGGGCAGAACTTGTGGGTGGCACTGCTGGGCACCGATCATCAGGGCACTGATCATCAGTGTCCTGATGATCGGTGCCGATCCCCGCTGTGACAACTGTCGGTTCTCGGCAGTACTTTCCTCATGATCTGACAGCGTGAGGAAAGTGCAGCCGAGAACCGGCACTTGCATTTCCCTGTGGTCAGCGTGTCATTGGACACCGCTGATCACGTGGTAAAAGGTCGCTGGGATCGGCCTTTTACCACATCACGTGATCAGCTGCGTCCGTAGGACACCGATCACGGAGATCGCCGGGTGTGCGCCCCCTGGGGCGCGCAGGAGAGCGCGTTCTGGGGGGACGTCATGACGTCCACCCAGAACTGGCCGGCCACAGTGAAGCCGTCATTCGGCTATCTGCGGTCGGCAACTAGTTAAAGGACTTGTCAAAGACCACGTCCTGTCTTTTTTTACACTACACTTTTTTAATTTTGTGAATGAGCAGCAGTGCCATGTACCCCATTCTCATTCAGGTAGGGTGGGGGTGGGCGGGATCTTAGGGCCCCCTTGTTAAAGGAGGCTTCCAGATTCTGATAAGCCCCCCTCCCACAGACCCCCACAACCACCGGCCAGGGTTGTGGAGAAGAGGCCCATCAACATGGGGACAAGGTGCTTTGGGTGGGAGAGCCCCCCTACCCCAAAGAACCCCCCTTTGTTGAGGGCATGTGGCCTGGTATGGTTCAGGAGGGTGGGGGGCGCTCTCTTGCCCCCCCCCCCCTTTTCTGACCTGCCAGGCTGCATGCTTGGATAAGGGTTTGGTATGGATTTGGTGGGGACCCCACGCCATTTTTTTTTTACATTTCGGTGTGAGGTTACCCCTTAAAATCCATACCAGACCCGAAGGACATGGTATGGTGGACCCCACGCCGTTTTATTTTAATTGCCAACCTTTATTTTTAGATTCAGCTGTCAAAATATATATTTAGACCTTCAAAATATATAAAATCATTACAGAAGTAATTTTAAAGGATAAGAAACAAAAACAGAATCAATTGAACTAAGGAAATCAAATTAGAATACATAAAGATATGCCTAGCCACAAATAGTGCTGTTTGTTAAACACAGTAGACACAGAGATTTACTATTAATCAGCGTCTAAATAGAAAGCGCCCACAGCAGACGGCTAAATTGTGTCCTGCACATGCTCATTTCTATCCCTGCTTAGACGTTGGAAAAGCGTCTAGTTCTTGACTGTCATGAATTCCCTTAAAAAACTTACTGAAAATTTTTTTTGAAATGTAAGATATTGTTTTAAGTGAAGTACAGATATTTGGGAAAGCAAATTTCAATGTGAACGTGTTTCTGCAGTGATTTTTCATTGTGTTAGACGTGCTTCTTAGCACAACTGCTTTCTTAGACTGATTCCTGGATTGTGCCTAGTTAGTAAATTCGCTTTCAAGTCTACTTGTTAGACTCTTTCTTTAGTAAATGTCTTTGACGTCTAAAAGTAGACGGACTCTATTGAAAAGTAAACTTTATCCTACGGAAATGTGTCTAGGCACATTAGTATATCAGGATCTCAGAGTCAGCAATGTCAAATGATCTGGACAAGTCATCTGCACTGGCATTTTTGGAACTGGGCCTGAAGGTAACGTCGAAGTTAAATCTTGCAAAGAAGAGGGCCCATCGTGCTTGTCTGGGGTTCAAACGCCATGTGGACAGGAGATACTGGAGGTTCTTATGATCAGTATAAATCAGAATGCAATGTGGAGATCCCTCCGGCAGATGTCGCCATTCTTTCATTGCCAGCTTCATCGCTAGCAGTTCCTGATCATCGATGGTGTAATTCTTTTCGGCATCCAAAAACTTTTTAGAGAAGAAGGTACACGGACGGAGCTTACCATCATGCATTTGGAGGACGGCCCCCACATGAAGCATCTACCTCCAAGAAAAAAGGCTGGAAAATGTCCGGACGTATGAGAATAGGTGCAGAGAGGAAGGTGGATTTTAGTTTGTGGAATGCACTGACTGCCTCGAGGCAAGGTTCTGGCCTTGGAACCCTTCTGGGTCAAAGAAGTGATTGGGGCCACCAGCGAAGAATAGTCAGGAATGAACTGGTAATAGATGTTGGTTAATCCCAAGAAGCGTTGTGTGGCTTTCAACCCAGAGGGCTGAGGCCAGTTGGAGATGGTTTGGAGTTTGGCAGGATCCATAAGCAGCACTTTATCCATAAATATGTAGCCTAGAATAGGAACCTGAGTTTGTTCGAAGTGGCACTTCTCCAATTTTGCATACAGGCGGTGGTCCCGAAGACGTAGGAGAACAGTACATACGTACTGACGATGAGTTTTTAAATCTGGAGAAAAAATGCATATGTCATCCAGATAGACAATGACACAAACATACAGGAGATCAGGAAAAATGTCAGTAACAAAGTTCTGAAAGACGACTGGGGCATTGCACAAGCCGAAGGGCATTACAAGATATTCATAATGGCCGTCTCTGGTATTAAAAGCTGTTTTCCACTCATCACCCTCACTGATCGTAACCAGATTATATGCTCCATGGAGGTCAAGCTTAGTGAAAATTTGAGCATCCCGGAGTCTGTCAAACATTTTGGAAACCAGAGGTAAAGGGTACCGATTCTTAACGGTGATAGCATTGAGACCTCTATAATCAATGCCGGGCCGGAGCGTACCATCTTTTTTCTCCACAATGAAGAAGCCAGCCCCAGCAGGAGAATTGGATTTACGGATAAATCCTTTCTACAGATTCTCCTGGACATACTCAGACATGCTTGAGTCTCAGGAATGGAGAGAGGGTGAAGTTTACCTCGAGCTGGAGAAGTCCCAGGTTGGAGGTCAATAGCACAATCATAGGGACGGTGAGGAGGCAAACAGCATCTTTCTTACAAATGACGTTCATGGAAGGCCTGATGATGCGGAGGGAGTATCGGAGAGGTGGTGACCTCAGCCCCGGGTACACACAGAGGTGGAAGCACTTTAGGGAGATAAGTCCAATTGCATTGTGACCCCCATGACAATACTTGGCCAGAATTCTAGTCAAGATAGGGTAAATGTTTCTGCAACCATGGAAGTCCAAGAATGATGGGACTTGATGACTTAGGAAGGAGATTTCCTCACGATGAAGAACGCCTGCATGCATAGTTATGGTGTTAGTTCAAAGTGTAGAGGTACTAAGGCCATGGTAGATCCATCAACTGTAGATAGTGACGGGTGTCATCAAGGGGACAAGAGGAATACCCAATTTAGAGGCCAATGATTGTTCAAAGAAATTTCCGGCTTCCCCAGAGTCCACATGAGCCAAAACCTGATATGAGTTTAGAGCCCAAAGGTATAACAACTCAAGGGAAGGTGGCAGAGTTCAGGTTCTGGTCTAGATCACCTCCCTCAGAGTGACCTAGACTCGAGAGTTTCCTGGACGGACTGAACAAGACTTAATTACATAACCCTCAGCCCCACAGTAAAGGCATAGACCAAGTCTTAGGCGACGCGATCGTTCTTGTGGAGTGCGGCGTGTTCGGCCTAACAGCATAGGTTCCTCGGATGTCGGTACAGTTGCAAAGGTTGATCATTCAGGGGATTTTTGTGAAAACAGGAGCTAACAAACCCACTTGGAGGTGACATGGACCAGCCCTTTCCAGATCTCGCTCCTGGAAGCGGACATCAATTTGGATGTGGTGGGTATGGTTCTTCCAGTTAGTTTGTCTTTAATATGGTCCGCTAGACCCTGCCAAACGGTTGCATAAAGGGCCTCATTATTCCATGCAAGTTCCGATGCTAAGGTGCGAATCTGAACTGCATACTGACCAACCGTCATGCTACCTTGACGAAGCCGAAGAAGTGCTCCCGCAGCAGGTGAAGTCCTGTCAGACACATCAAAGGTTTTTCTGAAAGCTTGCTGGGAGACTGGAAATAGTGGGATCTTGACGCTCCCACACTGGCGAGGCCCAAGCCAGTGCTTCAGCTGAAAGGAGGGAAATCATGTATGCCACCTTGGAACAATCAGTAGTAAAATGATCGGCTGCTAGTTCAAAATGAATAGAACACTGATGAAGCCCTGACAAGCTTTGGGATCACCAGAGAAGTGAGACGGTGGAGGCAGCTGAAGTTTTGAAGGACTGTGTTCTACTGGGAGAACAGTGGTAGTTTGAGCAGCAGGGACGGGACAGGAGCCGAAACAGGGTGAGGAAGTGGACACAACCTGCAGCTGATCCAACTGGGAGGCGAGTTCCTGCAGACAGTGCATAATTTGTTTTTGATAGGCCTGATGGACATCTACTCTCTGCGCCAAACACTGAAGTTCCAGGAGAGGCTGCGGTGTCTCCGAGGAGCTCATGGCCTGAGCAAACTGTAAGCACCTGTGGTAGTGAGCCCTTGTATATATACTCAACTTGGGGTTCCCCAGGGCGCAGAGTCTAAGCCCCAGCCTGCTTCTTCACCAGAACCCCAGGATGGTGGGGATGGACTTGCAGCAAGCTGGGACGAGGTTGCGGCCCCCAGCTATGCCCAGCTGAGGATGAAGAAACCGCTCGCGGGAGCAGATAACAATGGGAGGAGACAAACGTAAATCCGATAGACTAGCCGAGGTCAGGACAGGCGAAAAAGAAGCACAGTCAGAGAACGAAGCCGGGGTCGGTACACAAGTAGTCTCAATGCAGGATACAGGCAATAGCAACACACAGGAGCTCAGAGAACTAGGAAGTTGCTTAGGCAAAGTGTCCTAGTCTGAGCATGTATTATATAGGAAGGCAAACAAGGAGGCGGGCTAGGAAGTGATGGAAGAGAAGGAAATAAAACCCAGAGAACAGCAGACGACGCCCATAGGTGAGCACAGACAAACACACATGTACAGGGATCAGGAACAGGACTGCAGTAAGGAGGTAAGAACACAAACAAGAAACTGCAGGCTAACTTGTGACAGCGGCCTTTTACCACGTGATCAGCTATATCCAATGACACAGTAGATCATCGAGTAAATACAGTTGCCAGTTATCGGCAATACTTTCCTTACACTGTGACAGCGTGAATAAATTACTGCCGATAACTGGCAATTGTCAGAACAGATCGGCACTGATCATCAAGGCACTGATAATCAGTGTCCAGAAGTTGCGCCCATTTGTGCCGCCCAGCAGTGCCCCCCGTCAATGTTGCCCAGCAATTGCAGCCAGCAATGCCGTTAGTGCTGCCAGTCAGCACTGCCCCTTTGATAACGTGCTCGGGCACGAAACGCGTTAGGGGAGCCAGGGTGGTGACATTACGCCGCACAGGCTTGTGTCAGGCCGTCGGCCATCTTTATTTCTTTCACCCCATATTGTGAGTGCTTTTTCCATTGTGATCTGTTTTTACCTGGATAATAATAAACATACTGCACTATCAGCACTTTTTTGTTTGGGCTCGTTTGATTGCGAGCCCCCCCCCTAGGGTGGATTCTTGTTCTGATTCTTCATCTATTACTGAGAGTGATCCCCCTGTTGGTTGTGCTTTGTACCTGTTACCTGGGCAGTGATCCCTCTGCTGGATGGATGAGGGTTCCTGTTCCCTGGAGAATGATGACCATTTGATACCTGTCCTTCGGTTGGTTGGCCAGATGATCCTTGCATTTTCATCATTCCATATCCAGAGGATTAGGAGTGGTTTAATTACTCAAAAGCGCATAACATTGCGCTATCTGGTTAGTGCAATTGACACTCATTTTCAAATCACTGGAGTCACGGTTTTCACCTCAATATTAAATTTGGGATTTATGTGCTTATTGTTATTATTAAAGTCACTACCTGCACAGGAAACGTCTGCAGACGTTCATCGCACTGTAATGTAGCTTTAGCACTCCACAGCGCATAAAATATCTGTTTATTCAATATGTTTTCAGCACTGCATATATTTATTAGTCAGCAATGCCCGTCAGTGCCGCCCATCAGCGCTGCCTATCAGTTCCCATCATTAGTTTCTATCTATGCAGCCTCATCAACGCACATTAGTGAAAGAAAAATTACCTGTTTGCAAAATTTTATAATAGAAACAATGTTATACTTTTTTTTTTTTGTTTATAGTGAAACAAAGAAAATACCCAGTGGTGATTAAATACCACCAAAAGAAAGCCCTATTTGTGTATTGTGTGAAAAAAATTAGAACAATTTCGTATGGGTACAATGTTGCATGACTGCGCAATTGTCATTCAAAGTGCGTTAGCGCTGAAAGCTGAAAATTGGCCTTCGCACCAAGGGGGTAAAAGTGCCCGGTAGGCAAGTGTCTGAGGGGTTGCATTTGTGTACCTCTTTAAATTGTTTGGACAGACTATGCTCCTTCAGACCTTTCTTTATGTTAGTAACATGTTCCTTAAGTCTCAGTTGTAGCTTTCATTCCCCTTTATTTTCCTACATACTGGAACCCACAGGGGCTTTTTACAGCAGGTAGTTGACAAAAGGTGCAGTGGAATAAAATACATTTTTTGATTGTATAAGCCATATGTGTGACATGGCACACAAAAGTTTCAGTCCTCCTTGTATATTAACATTTGTAATCCTGCATATTGTGCACTTTCTAGAAGGGTATATGCCTTTCAGATCATAGATTATCTTAACAACCTTGGAGGAGAAATAACATTAACTAATTTCTTCCGTAAATTGGAATATTTTCTACAGACAAATTTGGGTTTCCTAGGCACCATGGATCCCAAAAGCTTGTCATTCCTTATGATGTGTCAATAACACTGTTCAACAGGTAAAAAGTTTTGGGCATAAAATTAGCTAATCTTACATAATTTTGGGGTGCTGAAAACGAAAATGACCCTAAAAAATGTTGATTGGCTCTAGTTTCCATGATATATTCACCCATCTAATGACGTAAGCCATTCAAAATGATGATGCAACTTCAGCTGCATATTGCGCAATTGATACTGGTGACCAATATAAAATTGCATGTATACTAAGATGATGCAATATTAGCCTTTAATTGCATCACTTCACTGCATAAAAGCTGCAGTATCTGTAGCTGATTGTAGTTCGACAGCGTCTTTACATTTAGTTTTATGCTTATATAGGATACTTAGTAATGCCTCGAACTTGTGTGAATAAAGCAGATAATTTCTGCTATATCTGCGGTGAAATAACTTTTATCTCACAAAAAAGGAGGATAACAGGAATGATTAAGAAAGCCTACAACTTGTATTTTGGCTGCAAGATAGGAGACCAGGACAAGAGCTGGGCACCACCTATATGCTGCAATTCTTGTGGGACGGCACTGGAGCAATGGTTGAATGGAAAAAAGGCATCTATGCCTTTCGCTGTGCCAATGATTTGGAGAGAGCCAACAGATCATGTTAGTAATTGTTACTTTTGTATGGTGCCTCCAATTGTAAAAGGGCTAAATAAGAAGAAAAAGTTATCTGTGCACTATCCAAATATTCCATCGGCAATACGTCCAGTTCCTCATGGAGAGGGGCTACCAATTCCTAAAGCACCAGAATCCTTCGTGGTTGAGTCAAGTGAGGAAGAACCTGAAGCGTGTAGTCACGTGCAGTTGTAAGAGATAGCCCTTTCCTCGAATACAAGAGAAAAGCCAAGAGAAGCAAAACCGACACAAACTGAAGACAAAACTAGTGAGAATCCTAAGTATTAAAATGATTCAACTTAGCTTATGGCTATAATTTTTCTTGGTAATCCTATGCAATATATTATGCCATTTAGGCTTTGTTATGTAGTCAATATCACTTGCTTTATATTTGTGGAAAGACATCTATCTATATAATTATTGTGCATTATGTAGTCATTACGCCTATAGTAGAAAACTTTCCGTTTACAGAAAAACTACAGCCAATTGACAAATTTCATTGTTATATTTGAACTCAGAATGTGAAATTCATTAAGAAATGGATCCTTTTGTTTCCAAAACTGGCAAAAAATAAAAATTTGTTGAACAGTGTAATTACTAATAATCTGTTCAGCCTCCTTGTATTGGCAGTTGAAATTTGAAATAAATGCAAATTCAGACCCTTTATCTTATCTTTTGATTGACTGTTTTTTCTTTCTTATCCCACCTACATAATTTTTACTCAGATTGTACCTAATTTTCGCTAATTTTCTAGGATCAAAGCCCTTATCCACAAATCTTTATTTAATAATTTCCGATTTCTCAATATATTCTTCCAATTTAGAACAATTTCTCATAAGCCTACTAAACTGTCCCCTAGGGATTCCCTCAAGCCACATTGGGTGATGTCAACTCGACGTAGGAATGTATCCGTTACGATCAGTGGCCTTAAAATGGTTTTTAGTATGTAACAACCCTTCATGGGAAAAGATGCGTAAATCCAAGAAATCAACAGAGCGAGTGTCTATCTTTTTAGAAAATTCTAGCCCATATTCATTAGTGTCTAGAAGGGTGAAAAATTCTAATAAAGAATCCATATTCCCTTCCCATATGACCAAAATGTCATCAATAAATATCCTCCAGATCTTTAACCTCTCCCATTTATGGCTAAAGATTACTTCCTCTTCCCACTTTGCTCCAGTCTAGAGAACATTTTCATGTCAAACTTTCTCCCATTTCTACTCCTTTTTTCTGGATAAAAAATTCTCCATATAAAAAATAATTCCTCTGCATACCAAGCTCGAACATTTGTAAAATTAATTTTGTTTGTTTATTTTCCAAAATCTCCAACCCTTTAGTAATGGTGGCCGCATCCTTGAATCTCTTAACCTTTAACTCCCTTAATTCTATATGTACCATATTTTTATAAACCTCTACATTGTTACTTGTTGCTGAGAGATTAAAGGTCGAATAATTTTTCAATCCGTTATGTACGAATCCTTGATTAGGGACCACATTTTTAGCTTTTGTAGTAGGGCCAGGTAGGGAGGCAAAATATCTCTTAATATTTAAATTCACAATATATTTGTTTAGATCAAGATGGGTAATACATTTATTCAGACCAGTTTTCGGAGCAAATTTCAATCCTAAATGCAAAACTTTGGTCTCCTCCTTTGACAGAGAAACTGAATTAAGATTATATATATCTTTACCTATCACTCGTTCCTTCTCTTTTTGTTTTTTTCTTCTTCCTCCCCTACATCCTCTGTGTTAGTGTACAGAGCCTCTCCTGAAATCCTTACCCCTTCGTAATGTGGATCGTTTTGGGTTCTCCTTACCCCAAGGAGTGGTCCTTGGGGTCCTTAATTGATAGCCGTGGTTGTATGTTGGGGTCCTTCTTAGATAACCCCGATTGTGTGTTGGAGTTCTTGATTGGTATCCCTGATTGTACATTGGGGCCCTCGGGGGTAGCCTGGGGGTCTCACAAAACGTTGTTATTCTTCCCCCTATATCTGGGACTAGAGTTATATGCAGGGCCTTCCTCTCTCAAATTTTGTCAATGGATGTAATCTGGGGCATTATAATTAACATACTCACCACCCAGTCTATACGGGGAGGGGGAGTCACTTTGTCATGACCTGTTTGTTGATTCTGTTCTCTAAGTGGATATATCCCTTTTACCACTCCTTTCCTATTAGGTGCTGTCATATCCCTGTTGTATTCAGGGACAGGTGATCTCATTGTGGATGATGCTACTGAATTACTCTGTTTTATAATCAATTCCTGCCATTTTTATATTTTGTTGGCCTAATAGTCTATATCTCTCACATATTTCTTATCTGTTTTCTTTTCAAACTCCGTGTGTTTCTTAGATATATTGTCTGATAGCTGCTGCATACTGCATAGCTGTATATGCATAGCTGCATATATTCTTTCCTCTTTTTCAACTTGCTTACTGGGCTCTTATACCCCCTTCCTGCCCAGGCCAGTTTTCATCTTTCAGCGCTGTTGCACTTTGAATGACAATTGTGCGGCTATGCAACATTGTACCCATATGACATTTTTATAATTTTTTTCACACAAATAGAGCTTTCTTTTGGTGCTTTTTGATTGCTGCTGGGTGTTTTATTTTTTGCGCTATAAACAAAAAAAAAGCAAAAAATATGAAGGAAAAAAAGGTTTTCTTTGTTTCTGTTATAAAAGTTTGCAAACAGGTAATCTTTCTCCTTCACTGATGTGCATTGATGAGGCTGCACTGATGGGCACTGATAGGCCGCACTGATGAGGTGGCACGGATAGGCAGTACTGATGGGCACTGATAGGTGGCACTGACTGGCAGTACTGTAGGGAAGCACTGACTGGCGGCACTGTAGGGAAGCACTGATTGGCACACGTTTGTGGCACTGCTTTGCACTTGTGGGTGGCACTGCTTGGCACAGGTGGGTGGCACTGCTGGGCACTGATTATCAGTGCCCTGATGAACAGTGCCAATCTTTTTTCTGACAAATTCCAGTTACTGGCAGTACTTTGCTCACGCTATGACAGTGTGAGTAAAGTGCAACCAATAACCGGCAACTGCATTTACCCGGTGATTTGCTGTGTCATTGGACACCGCTTATCACATGGTAAAAAGCTGCTGTGATTGGCCTTTTACCACATCACGTGATCAGTTGTGTCCGTAGGAAACAGCAATCATGGAGATTGCCAGGGCGCGTAGGAGGGCGCTTTCTGGGATGACATCATATGACGCTCTGCCAGAACTGGACAACCGCTCTGTTATTGTCATTCGGCTACAGTGCGGTTGGTAAGTGGTTAAATGTTTCTAAATTAGCTGTCATTTTTTGTATCAGCCCTATACCAAATTATGTGATCAGCTGTGATTGGCCCTTTACCACATCACGTGATCAGCTGTGACCGTAGGACACAGCAATCATGGAGATTGCCAGGGGTGTACAGGAAGGCGCTTTCTGGGAGGACATCATATGATGCTCTGCCCGAATTGAACAACCGTGCTGTAGCTGTCATTCGGCTACAGCGCGGTTGGCAAGTGGTTAAATGGTTCTAATTTAGCTGTCATTTTTTGTATTTTATTTTCCAACTTTATTAGCTTTCTTTTTTTCCTTGCCATCAATAATTCAATTATTGCTGCTCACAACTAGCACTCTCCACTCCTTTATAGACCCTTCATCTACCAAGCCATCATTTAGAGCCAATTCCCACTATAAACATCTCAGTATTTTATTGTTGTAACGATTATGTGCAATAGAGACATGGAAGCTGTATGTGACAGCCATCTTGTTAAGGTCTCAGCCATTTTGTTTTTCATGAACAATCATCTTTCTCCCCTCCTTCTTGAAAATGGAATTTGTGGCTGTAAGTTGTAAGGAACTTCAAAAGAGCCTCTTATCTTAATCAAAACACTAATAGATGCCAGCTCCAGAGCTGTAAACCGCTAATTAGTCTTGACAGGATGTCTGTTTTGCAACAACACTTTCCTCTGCCCTATCGTAAAACAATAACTCAGTCAAGCCATCACACATGGCCTTTTAGGCAATTAGAGCTCTAGGAATGCAGAGCGTACCATAAAACGTCTATTCCCCATGCAATTCATAGAATTCAACAGGAACAGGGTACATTAATATTAGGTGTATATTTGAATGGGGAATATCATTCTGAACAAATCAAGGTTTTACATGACTAGCAGTCTCTTCCCTCCTCGGTAACAAAGACACGCTGTGTTTGGTATCCCTGGGTTTGAAATATAATTCTGAATATTAATCTGCCAGTTGCTAGAATACCATCTGCACATACTGGAAGTTACTAATAGTAGTATGACACTGTAGTTGGGATTTGGTCATAAATTTGGTGACCTCCTAGCACCCATCCCCTAAACTGGATGGTTGGTCAATTTTTCTCAGGCGACACTCTTCTGATATCATAGAAAAGGACTGACAGGCCTTAGGAAGGGGAACTCTCATTTAACATCAATCAAGAAACATCTTAATGGACTTGAGAGCCAAGGCAACATTTTTTTTCTCGGACAATTGGACTCTGCTAAACCAGGACTGTGCAAGTATTCTGCCTTCTTAACTCCTTTATTTTTCGCTGTTGCATTATTGTTCTCTTTATGTCTTTGTAACATCTTTTTCTGTAAATATTTTAATTGCACCATTTTGACCATTTAATTAATAAACCCTATTTTGAAAAGTGTTGAAACTGTCTCTAAAGCTTTTACTGCAAACTAAAGAATCCCTGTCTCTTAAAAAGTGGTGCTGTATACAACAATCCTCTGAATATACCTGTCTGTGGTGACAGTGTGTGTTGCAGACGCTTATGCTAAAATAATAGTGTTATTGCTAGGATTTTTGAGTTTCTTGCTTCTCTGTAAAAAGGCAGTGGTGGCAGTGTGAAGGGTTAATTGCGTAATTAACCAAATGCAGTAACAATCACTCTCAGGCTGCTGGCACATAGATTGTGGCTCTGCTAGCTGGGTGCAGCTGAGAGTGGCATTGTTACGAAAGTGACAGCGTGGTGTGAGTTTGGTGGGTCCTTGGTCACGAGTTGGTGAGAAGGGCAGGGGTTGGGCACTGCGTTCCGTCACGATTGTCTTTCAAATGCTTTTCAAACGTTAGACTATCCCACCATAATTTATTTGTTTTTCCATGACATAGCAAGTCCTTTTAAAATACATTTCCAAATTCTCTTTTTACATACATACAGTGGGGCAAAAAAGTATAGTCACCCACCAATTGTGCAAGTTCTCCCACTTTAAAAGATGAGAGAGGGCTGTAATTGGCATCATAGGTAGACCTCAACTATGAGAGACAAAATGCGAAAAAAAATCCAGACAATCACATTGGCTGATTTGGAAAGAATTTATTTGCAAATTATGGTGGAAAATAAGTATTTGGTCAATATCAAAAGTTCATCTCAATACTTTGTTATATATCCTTTGTTGGCAATGACAGAGGTCAAACGTTTCCTGTAAGTCCTCACAAGGTTGGCACACACTGTTGCTGGTATGTTGGCCCATTCCTCCATGCACATCTCCTCTAGAGCAGTGCTGTTTTGGGGCTGTCGCTGGGCAACACGGACTTTCAACTCCCTCCAAAGGTTTCCTATGGGGTTAAGATCTGGAAACTTGCTAGGCCACTCCAGGACCTTGAAATGCTTCTTACAAAGCCACTCCTTCGTTGCCCGGGCGGTATGTTTGGGATCGTTGTCATGTTGGAAGACCCAGCCACGTTTCATCTTCAATGCCCTTGCTGATGGAAGGAGGTTTGCACTCAAAATCTCACGATACATGGCCCCATTCATTCTGTCCTGTACATGGATCTGTCGTCCTGGTCCCTTTGCGGAGAAACAGCCCCAAAGCATGATGTTGCCACCCCCATGCTTCAGAGTAGGTATGGTGTTCTTTGAATGCAACTCAGCATTCTCTCTCCTCCAAACACAACGAGTTGTGTTTCTACCAAACAGTTCTATTTTGGTTACAGTTGACCATATGACATTCTCCCAATCCTCTTCTGGATCATCCAAATGCTCTATAGCAAACTTCAGATGGGCCCGGACATGTACTGGCTTAAGCAGGGGGACACGTCTGGCACTGCAGGATCTGAGACCCTGGCGGCGTAGTGCGTTACTGATGGTAGCCTTTGTTACGTTGGTCCCAGCTCTCTGCAGGTCATTCACTAGGTCCCCCCGTGTGGTCCTGGGATTTTTGCTCACCGTTCTTGTGATCATTTTGACCCCACGGGGTGAGATCTTGTGTGGAGCCCCAGATCGAGGGAGATTATCAGTGGTCTTGTATGTCTTCCATTTTCTAATTATTGCTCCCACAGTTGATTTGTTCACACCAAGCTGCTTGCCTATTGCAGATTCAGTCTTCCCAGCCTGGTGCAGGTCTACAATTTTGTTTCTAGTGTCCTTCGACAGCTCTTTGGTCTTCACCATAGTGGTGTTTGGAGTGTGACTGTTTGAGGTTGTGGACAGGTGTCTTTTATACTGATAACAAGTTCAAACAGGTGCCATTGATTGATACAGGTAATGAGTGCAGGACAGAGGAGCCTCTTAAAGAAGAAGGTACAGGTCTGTGAGAGCCAGAAATCTTGCTTGTTTGTAGATGACCAAATACTTATTTTCCACCATAATTTGCAAATAAATTCTTTCCAAATCAGCCAATGTGATTGTCTGGATTTTTTTTCTCATTTTGTCTCTCATAGTTGAGGTCTACCTATGATGCCAATTGCAGGCCTCTCTCATCTTTTTAAGTGGGAGAACTTGCACAATTGGTGGCTGACTAAATACTTTTTTGCCCCACTGTACATTCATTTCGAAAATCCTTTTTAGACGCACCTTACCGGAAGGTGGAGAGTACTGGATGGAGCCTTCATTCAGTACTCGCCTATGACAAAACCAAATGGGCTAATTTTTTTTGCCATGGCTTGGCTTCTGACCAAGTCTTTTCCACTTATATGGACTTTGCGGGTCAGCTAGTTCAAGGTCTTCAATACCTAAGTAACGTTGCTCTAGATTTGGGCCGGTTGGTCTCTCACTGGTCTGTTTCCATTGTAGTTTTACAATGGATTTTTTGGCCTTTGGTGGGTATTCTCCTTCTCTGTGTGTCTCTACATGAACTAATTAAGAACATCACCGATAGCAAGAGCACCTTCCTAACTCAGACCTGGAAGGCGAAGGAAGTATACATGGCAACTCAAAGCCCTCAAGCCAGCAGAGACGCCCTTTACATGTAAATGGTCCCCCAACTCACTATCTTCATCTCATCAAGGTTGGGAAAGTCTCTTGTTTGCAAACTGCTAGTTTTTCCACGTTCACTATTCCAGCAAAGGACAATATCCATCCGCTTCTGAACAGAGAAACCTTGACCACCTTCTTAACCACTTGCCTACAGAGCACTTATACCCCCTTCCTGCCCAGACCAATTTTTAGCTTTCAGCACTGTCAAACTTTGACTGACAATTACTCAGTCACGCAACATTGTACCCATATGAATTTTTTTTCCTTTTTTTCACACAAATAGAGCTTTATTTTGGTGGTATTTAATGAGCACTGTTTTTTTTATTTTTTGCTCTATAAATGAAAAAACAACCAAAAAATATGAAAAAACACATTTTTCTTTGTTTCTGTTGTAAAAGTTTGCAAATAAGTATTTTTTCTTCATAAATCTTCTGCAAAATTTATACTGCTACATATCTTTGGTAAAATTAACTTAAATCTTGTATATTATTTGATTTTTGTGAAAGTAATAAGAGTCTACAAGCTACTGTACCAATCATTGAAAATTGATCACAGCTGATGTACATACGTCCTATCTGTGAGGGACCGCCGAGCGGCACCACTAGCACTCCACTGGTCAGGCGTGCCCAGAGCGCGGAGTCTAAGCCCCAGGGTACTTGTTCACCAGAGCCCCTGATGGTGGGGATGGACTTGGAGTACCCCGGGACCAGGTCCCCTCTACTGAGCACACCTGTCAGTGGTAGGGGTGTTCGCCAGGGGCTCCAACCAGGGAGAGCCAGATGTGAGGAGGTCGGGTGACCCCGATGGGATGGATGGATGGCTGAGCAAGTGCGAAGTCAGACGGGCTGAGTTGGTAACGGAGAGGACGGTATGGTACAAGGGAGCGGGCAGAGAATCGTCGGGTCACACGCCAGGTCAGCAACAGTAGGTCAGAACTAATGAGGGGCATTCAGAAAGAGAGGTCAGGCAAAGCAAAGGTCTGGGCAGGAGAAATCAGCAGGTCAAGAGCAATCCGGGTCAATAACTTACTTAGGCACAGGTTCAGAATCACAGGATACAGGTAGGACCAGAAGGCACTGAAATGACAGCTCAGGGACATTTAAATATCCCGCCCTGCGCTGCCATTGGTGCCCAGCGGGCGGCCGCGGCTTCTACTGCGTTTGCGCGTACTCGAACGCTGCGGCTGGCCCGGACCTAGTGCCCGTGTCCCTGCACAGGGCGGTGCACTGCGCCTGCGCCGGGACCATCGCGGCGGGGATCGAGGGGATCCCTGACACTATCTCCTTTCTTGAGACACTAACAAGCTAAGACAGTACAAATACCACCCAGATGACCCCTTTTTGGAAAGTAGACATTCCAAGGTAGTTAATCAGAGGCATAGTGAATTTTTTTAAGTTGTAATTTTTTCCCCCACAATTCTATTGAAAATAAAGATCTCCCACAAGGCATATGCATACTTGCAACTACACCCCAAAAACACATTCTGCTACTCCTCCTGAGTATGGGGATACCACATGTGAGACTTTTTCACAGTCTGGCTACATACAGAGTCAAAACAAAAGGGATAACAGGCGCATGTTGTGGCATTCCAGGTATGTTTGATGAGTTCGAAATGGGCAGGGGTAAGGGTAATCCTGTAGGCACTAAGGGCACGCTGCATAGGAGCAAAGCAAAACTCTGCAGAAGGGAACAGATGGTGCTTTGCATATGCAGCACAGATGGTGAAGCCTGGTAGAGTCTCCAAGATGGCCGGGATCAGCACATGTGGCGTCTGATGTCATCAAAGCGTGACGCGTTTCTGAGCATGTGCGGGACGAGAGGAGTACAGTCACGCTCTTTTTATCAGGCAGGGAGGAGCAGGGTGTGAAGGAGCCTTATGTAGAGCAAGGGGCGGATGATGTACAGGGGCAGGGAAAAAAGCAGGATACTGTCACAGAGCAGCAGACAAGCTGTCTGTGAACTGGAAAATTAATGACACTGGTGAAGGGATAATATACTTATATAAACATATCATAAAACGTGGGTTTAACATAAAAGCAAGATCAGCACAATATAAAAGGCATTAAATAGTGAATGTTGGTAACAATACGAGACACTTAGAGGTAATGTTAAAAAGCACGGCATTAGCAAAAAATACAAAAATCAGAAAAAATTCAAAAAGCAAACTGAAAAAAAGGGGGGTGAGGAAAGAAGGGGAGAGAAGGAAAAATTTTTTTATTATAATTGTAAAAATATTATCTCGTATGGAGAGACATTAAGGTATATAAGGTAATGAAAATAGTAAAAAGGGAATTTAGAAAATTGTTGTAAAAATGTATATAATAAAAGAAAAGATATATTTAAATTGGTTATCCACATTGCTCAGGGTGATCCTGCTCTCATCTGTGAAAAGCACAGGGCGACAGTGGCGGATCTGCCAATTCTGCTGTTTAATGGCAAATGCCAATCGAGCTCTATGGTGCCGGGCAGTGAACACAGGGCCCACTAGAGGATGTCGGGCCCTCAGATCACCCTCATGAAGTCTGTTTCTGATTGTTTGGTTAGAGACATTCACACCAGTGGCCTGCTGGAGGTCATTTTGTAGTGCTGTGACAATGCTCATCCTGTTCCTCCTTGCATAAAGGAGCAGATATCTGTCCTGCTGATGGGTTAAAGACCTACGGCACTGTCCAGCTCTCCTAGAGTAACTGTCTGTCCCCTGGAATATCTCCCATTCTCTTGAGACTGGGAGGCACCGTAAACCTTCTGGCAATTACACGTATTGATGTGCCATCCTGGAGGAGTTGGACTGCCTGTGCAACCTCTGTAGGGCCAGGTATTGTATTATGCTACAAGCAGTGACAGTGACCCTAGCCAAATGCAAAACTAGTACAAAACAGGCAGAAAAGATGAGTAGGGAAACATGTCAGTGGCTTCCACCTGTAAAACCATTCCTGTTTTTGGGGTTGTCTCTTTGTTGCCCATCTAGTGCACCTATTGTTAATTTTATTAACACCAATGCAGCTGAAGCTGAATAACAACTCCTCTGCTACTTAACTGACCAGATCAATATCTCAGGATTTTAATAGACTTGATGCTATACTCTGATCAAAAGGTTTTCCTTTACTTTTTTTTGAGCTGTTCTTCTGCAGCCTGTTTTCAGGAACTTCAACAAATATCTCTTTTATACACCTGGGATTGTATCCAGCATGTTCAGAAATAATAGCATATCAATAACCATTTAAACTTATTTTAAATAACATCAACCATTGAGAACAACCCAATCACTACGTTTCGAGTTGAAAATATGTCCAAAGGCATTTAAATAAATTTTCCCCCTCTCTTAGTAGAAAGGTGACCAAAACCGCATAATAATCTGTCTGTGACAAAGGGAGGGGGAGGAAGGGAGCTGTCAGACAGTGGTATAGGGACTGGCTTAGAGCCCCTTACGAAGCTCCTTTATATAGGGTTTAAGCTCTTTCTAGAAGGTTCCAAAAGGTCAGCTGACCTTTGTTTATAGGTCATGTTACCTTCCAGAATGTTTCCCAAAACCTGTCATTTTCCTGGCAGATCACATCTGTGTCAGAAACACATTACTAGGCAGATTTCCCACAGTGGCCCAGGTGTGACCCGACCCCTAACAGCCCAGGCGCCTGTGGATAGAAAAAAGGGTTGCCTTGAAACTGCCCACACACGCACAGCTCACACAATTCCTTGAGTGCTGGGGACCTTAAAATAGGCTCCCGTTGTACTTCCATTCTAATTCACTCAACTCTTTTAAGGCTTATCTTGTTGCTTCTATGTCTTCCCATTGCCAATTGTTACCCATCTTTCTTTTTCATTACTTGGGGATGTCCCAGGGTCTATGAATATCTAGTCTGTGTCCTGTACCGTATGATTTAAAATGAGAGAAATTGTGACTTGCCTATAAATTTTGTATCTTGGTGTACAGAACTCAGGACACCCTCCTTTCTTTTCCTTGGTTATTGCGTGCTACAAAACTGAGGTGTTATAGAATTGCACAAGGTGTTCAGATATCCTAAAAAGCTTTGTAAGTGCCCAGCCACCTAAAGTTATGAGTTTATAATCCAGAATACTGTACTCTTAAAATATGGAAATTACTGATAAGTCAAAATGTAGGGCTTTTTTTTACCCCATACTTGTATAAATGCATTTCAGAAGAAGTAAACTACTGTACTGAAGCCTTGAGTTATTCAAATATTTTAATTATCTGATTATACATTAGTCTTTAATGTCGAAAGAAAATGAACAAGTGTTTTTGTCTTACTTTTTTTATTTTTTTTCAATAAATCTTTGTAGGTAGAATACAATCCACAGACTGCAGACTGGTCAAGAGAATTGAGAGGACCCAGCCTAATCCATGTGAAACATTTGGATAACTGGTTGTTGATATATGCTCGGAGAAACTATGATGCAGCTAATATATTAACACAGAACTTGTTCAAAGTATCGCAGCAAATGGGCATTAGCATGAGTACAGCGATCACGTAAGTGTTGCTGAAGTCTTCAGAATAATGTGTGGTTAGTGTATAGTTTAAAAGATTGTTCTGTATTGTTATACTGTATATACAACATAATCATATATGTGTATATTTGTATTAACTTTGATTATTGTAATCAGCCCTTAATGCAAGAATGTTATTTGAATTTACTCACCTTTTATATAATTGAATACATCGTTGCTTGTAGAACCTAGCAGGCATATTAAAAAAAAAAAGTTAAAGTATGGTGTGTTCGTTCTCTGTTAAAAGACATTGCAATTTAGATTATCCACCTGAGCTCCGGAAGATTTTCCTCCTTCATGACCAGGGCATTTTTTGCTGTTTGACACTGTGCTACCTTAACTGGCAATTGCACGGTCATGCAACACAAAGTAAATTGATTTTTTTTTCACGCAAATATAGCTTTTTTTGGTGGTATTTAGCTACCAATGGTTTTTTGTATTATTTAAACGAAAAAATACCAAAAATTAAGATATTTCTTTTTTGTTTATTGATGGACAACCTATTCTTCCTTATCCATTACCAAACAATATTTTATAGCCTCAGACAACAGGAATAGGACAGTAAGCAGAAAAAAACTCGACACCTCCTATGTGCAGTCCTCTCTTGGCATTAAGGCCTCTCTGATTTTCCTGGGAGTATTGCTTAGGGCTCATGGCCTTGATCCACGGATGGGTGTCTTTTCTTTGGCCCGTAGGTTTACATAACACCCGTTTTCAGGACGGGGGGGTCTTCTTGCTGGTTAGCCAGCCCATTGACCTCCCACGGGGGTATGCAATTTTATTCCCTCCTGCTTCTAAATGGAGTTTCTTTTCTTTCCGGCGGTCAGGCTTTTATCCCCTCCAATCTTCAGCTCTTGCCAGCACGTCTGCGGGCTTTATGCAGGGCTGTGCAGGACCTGCTCTTTTGAGGAGTGATTGTCCTGGTCCCCGAGTCTGAGCAGTTCTGGGGAATTTACTCCACTTTGTTCACAGTTCCAAAGTCGGACGGGGTTCGCCTGATCCGGAGTTTTAAGACTCGGAATGCCTTTATGTGGGTTCACTAGTTCAAGATGGAATCCATTTGCTCAGTGGTGGCCTTCTTCCCCCAAGGGGATTTTCTGGTCTGCATAGACATCAAGGATACTTACCTGCACATTCCCATTTGCAAGGGACATCAGCATTTCCTACACTTTTGCTATTGGAGATGCACATTTATCAATTTGTGGGTCCGCTCTTCAGTTTGGTCTCCGCTCCCCTGGTGTTTTCCAAGGTCGTGGCACCGATCTTGGCCTAGCTGAGACAAGGAATTGCTGTGGTCGGTTGCCTAGGAGACTTGCTTCTACGAAAAGGACTGGGTGAAGATCACCATGTATTCTCTACTAGACTTCGTGTTTACCCTGAACCTCAGTAAATCTATGTTGCTCAATCCCAGGGCATGGAGTGTCTGGAACTGATTCGGGGCAGGCCAAGCTGTTCCTCCTATCGGACAAACTCCAGATGATCTGGTCAGCGGTTAGACAACTCTTGTCCTGTAAGTGACCCTTCCTGCGTTTCTGCATGCAGGTTTTACATCTGAGAATGGTATCCTTTGAAGTGGTTCCGTATGCCCAGTTCAATATGAGAATGCTGCAGAAGGAAAAACTTTCCAAATGGAACAGATCTTCTGCTTCCCTGGACAATCTGATTAATCTGGAACGGTTGGCAAGGGCCTCTCTTCTCTGTTGCAGCAGTCTCAGTCTCTACGACTTGGAAAGTCCTTCCTTCCACTGGTGTTAATTTTGATGTCAAATTTCAATTTAGCTTTAGTCATAGTCTTTTGACTAAAATTCCATGTTGGTTTTAGTCGTATTTTTTTCAGCTTAATTCTAGTTAACTAAAATCTCCACTATTATTTGCAAACAAAAATATTGCTTTTTGACAAACAGAACTGCAAGTTTAAAGTGTAAAAAAGCAAAAACCTATAAACTCTGTTGGCTGTAATGCCATTGCACATATTACCTGAATATGAAAACTTTAACATTTCTCTGTCAATAATGAAAACCAAGTAACATCTTTATAAACAAACTATAACATTGCTTTTTGACCACTGTTAATTTTGACAAATTTCAATTAGTTTTAGTCAGTCTATTTACTAAAATGCCATTTTAATTTTTGTCGTATTTTAGTCATCTGAATTTTATATCTGTGTAGTTTTCATTACTGAAAACATGCAGCTGTTGAAAATAATGTATTTGTTTTCAACATAACACATCTTTCAACTTCACCAGATAGTGGTTGCAACGAATGCCTCCCAGGCTCGGGAGGAAGTCTGGAATTATATCCAGGGTCGCTGAACTCCTGAGGAAGCTCGACTTTCCCGTCAGTGTCCTGGAGCTTCGAGTAATCAGGCTACTACTGACGCATTGATTGCATCGCCTGAGGGGTCTATCAGTCAGATCCATTCGGACAAAACCACTGTGATGGCTCAATTCAGTCATCAGGGAGGTATGATAAGTGCAGCAGCGGCACTGGATGCGTCTCACATCCTACAATGTGTGGAAAGGTTTGTTTTCGACTCTGTCCACCATACATATTCCAGGTGTCGAAAACTGGCAGGTGGATTATCTAAGCAGTCAGATGCTGGTTTAGGGGGTGTGGTTCCTGAACCCAGAGGTGTTCCATCAGCTTTGTCTTTGCTGGAGGACGCTGGACGTGGATCATCTGGCATCCCGTTTCCATCGGAAGGTTCGTGGCAAGACTGTTGGATCCTCTGGATACACAGGTGCGCTGGTGGCACCATGGAATCAGTACAGTCTCATCTACACTTTTATACCCCTCAGGCTGATCCCTTGACTGCTGTGCAGGATAGAAGCAAAAAACATACTGGTCATTTTGATGACCCTGGACTCTGCTTGCCGCCCTTGGTACGTTGATCGGGTGCAGTTGGTGGCAGACTTTTCTTGGCAGCTGCCTTTTGGGGGGGAGGAGGGTGCTGTCTTCTACTCTGCTTTGATGTCGCTGGCTTTGATGGCATGACTTTTGTAAGCTAGGTTTGAAGGACAGGGTGCTTTCTAGCTCATAGATTCCTACTGTGTTAGAAGCTTGTAAGTCTACCTTCCAGAAAATTTATCATCGCTCCCGGAAAGCTTATCGTTTGTTGAAAAGCTTTGGGGTTCCACCCTCACTGCATCACGGGGAGCGGGAAGGGGGAGGGCTTTCCTTCTACGTAGTGTTGATCAGAAGCTTGCTTTAAATATGATCAAAGGTCAGGTTTTTGTTCTAGCTGTTTTTTGTTTAGCTTCCCTTGGTTACACTTTATGTTGTTTGAACATTTGTCAAGAGGATTTGTCATGTGGTGCCCCCGTATTTTCCTCGTTGCTGCCGTGGGACTTGCATTTGTTGTTGTGGGCTCTTCAGTAGCTGCCTTTAGACTGCATTCAAGATATTCCATAGCTTATGCTTTTGTAGATGGTTGCCTTCCTAGTCACTATCACTTTTGGCCAGCGGGTGTTAGCTTTGGCAACTTGCCCTGTAAGCTGCATTATATGTTTTTTCTCCTGGACAAGGTGGTGCATTTGCCGCCCCTTCTTTTATTATGAAGATGGTGTTAGATTTCCGCTTGAATGCTGACATTCTTCTTTTCTTGTGTCCTTGTCTGCCGCCCCCTGTGGTAATGGCTTTGCACTTCTTGGATGTGGTTTGAATGATTTGTGTGTATCTCTGTGATTACCGCCTTCCGGAGGTCTGATTCGCTCCTTCTTCTCACAGACAGTCCGAGGAAGAGCATGGCTGCCTCTTCTGCCACTGTATCCCTATGGATCAGCAGAAGATTGTGCAGGCGTATGCCATTAGCAGGTGTCGACCTGTCTTCTGCGCACCCATTTACTGAATTTAATAAAGTGGATGTGTTGCATCCTCGATGCTAGTTTTGGCTGCAAGGTCTTGCAGGTGGCTGTTTAGGACTTTCGGGAGCCCCTACGGGAGTGGTTCGGTGTTTTGGCTTGTTTTCCATAGTTTTTCTCCTTTAGTTGCTCTGTTTGGTTATGGATAAGAAAGAAGAAGCTGTGTCCATCAATGAATGAAAGCGAAAACAGGATTTTTCTGTTACTCACCCTAAGGTCCTCAAAAAATTGAGCTTTGTCATCTCAAAGCCATTGTTTTTAATTTCTAGGGCCTCTTTAATGACTTGCATAGTACCACTGGATTGGTTTAAGGCCAATGTGGTGCCTATATTTAAAAAGGGATCAAAATATTTACCAAGTAACTATAGTTCTGTTAGTTTTAACTTCTACAGTCAGGTCCATAAATATTGGGACATCGACACAATTGTAACATTTTTGGCTCTATACACCACCACAATGGATTTGAAATGAAACGAACAAGATGTGCTTTAACTGCAGACTGTCAGCTTTAATTTGAGGGTATTTACATCCAAATCAGGTGAACGGTGTAGGAATTACAACAGGTTGCATATGTGCCTCCCACTTGTTAAGGGACCAAAAGTAATGGGACAGAATAATAATCATAAATCAAACTTTCACTTTTTAATACTTGGTTGCAAATCCTTTGCAGTCAATTACAGCCTGAAGTCTGGAACGCATAGACATCACCAGACGCTGGGTTTCATCCCTGGTGATGCTCTGCCAGGCCTCTACTGCAACTGTCTTCAGTTCCTGCTTGTTCTTGGGGCATTTTCCCTTCAGTTTTGTCTTCAGCAAGTGAAATGCATGCTCAATCGGATTCAGGTCAGGTGATTGACTTGGCCATTGCATAACATTCCACTTCTTTCCCTTAAAAAACTCTTTGGTTGCTTTTGCAGTATGCTTTGGGTTATTGTCCATCTGCACTGTGAAGCGGCGTCCAATGAGTTCTGAAGCATTTGACTGAATATGAGCAGATAATATTGCCCGAAACACTTCAGAATTCATCCCGCTGCTCTTGTCAGCAGTCACATCATCAATAAATACAAGAGAACCAGTTCCATTGGCAGCCATACATGCCCACGCCATGACACTACCACCACCATGCTTCACTGATGAGGTGGTATGCTTAGGATCATGAGCAGTTCCTTTCCTTCTCCATACTCTTCTCTTCCCATCACTCTGGTACAAGTTGATCTTGGTCTCATCCGTCCATAGGATGTTGTTCCAGAACTGTGAAGGCTTTTTTAGATGTCGTTTGGCAAACTCTAATCTGGCCTTCCTGTTTTTAAGGCTCACCAATGGTTTACATCTTGTGGTGAACCCTCTGTATTCACTATGGTGAAGTCTTCTCTTTGATTGTTGACTTTGACACACATACACCTACTTCCTGGAGAGTGTTCTTGATCTGGCCAACTGTTGTGAAGGGTGTTTTCTTCACCAGGGAAAGAATTCATCCACCACAGTTGTTTTCCGTTGTCTTCCGGGTTTTTTGGTGTTGCTGAGCTCACCGGTGCGTTCCTTCTTTTTAAGAATGTTCCAAACAGTTGTTTTGGCCACGCCTAATGTTTTTGCTATCTCTCTGATGGGCTTGTTTTGTTTTTTCAGCCTAATGATGGCTTGCTTCACTGATAGTGACAGCTCTTTGGATATCATCTTGAGAGTTGACAGCAACAGGTTCCAAATGCAAATAGCACACTTGAAATGAACTCTGGACCTTTTATCTGCTCATTGTAATTGGGATAATGAGGGAATAACACACACCTGGCCATGGAACAGCTGAGAAGCCAATTGTCCCATTACTTATGGTCCCTTAACAAGTGGGAGGCACATATGCAAACTGTTGTAATTCCTATACCGTTCACCCGATTTGGATGTATATACCCTCAAATTAAAGCTGACAGTCTGCAGTTAAAGCACATCTTCGTTTCATTTCAAATCCATTGTGGTGGTGTATAGAGCCAAAAATGTTAGAATTGTGTCCATGTCCCAATATTTATGGACCTGACTGTATACTTGGGAAGATACTGGAGAGTTTAATAAATGACCACATAGATGAGTTATTGCTGGAAAATATTTTAAGCAACAGACAGCATGGATTCATGAAAGACAGAAGTTATCAAACAAATCGGCTTTTTTTTTATGATGAGGTAAGAAAAACCTTTGACAGAGGGGTGGGGGTGGACGTGGCATACTTGGATTTTGCAAGAGCATTTTGACACAGTTCCCCACACACGGCTGATGTGTAAGATAAAGTTTACAAGCTTGGAAAAATTAGTTTGTAAATGTATCGAAAACTGGCTAGAAGACCGTATTTAGGGATTAATGGTTAATGATTCATACTCAATGGTTTAGGGTTGTTAGTAGTGTATCTCAAGGTTCAGTGTTGGGACACTTATTGTTTAATATATTTATAAATTATATAAGATCTGGGATTAACAGTACAGTTTGCAGATGACACCAAGCTATGCAGTGGAATAACGTCCTTACAGGATGTCTCTAACTTCCATGTCGACCTCATTGCACTGTTTAATTGGGCAACTATGAGATGTATTGTTGATAAATGTAAATTTATGCACTTGGGGACTAAGAATATGCATGCATCATATGTACTAGGTAGTGTACAACTGGGGGAATCAATGGTGGAGAAGGATCTGGTGGTTCTGATAGATCATAAGCTTAATAATGACACGTAATGCCGAGCTGTGGTTTCTATAGCGAGCTAAATACTCTCTTGTATTAAGAGGTGTATAGTCTCCTGAGAGAGATATAATTTTACCCCTGTACAAATCATTAGTAGTACTTCATCTGGAATATGTAGTTCAGTTTTGGCCTCCAATTCACTAAAAGAATATTGGGGAACTGGAGAAAGTGCAGAGAAGGGTAACCAAGAGGCATTGAAGACCTCCGCTATGAGGAAAGATTAGAGGAACTGAATTTATTCTCTTTTGAGAAGAGGAGATTACGGGGAATATAAAATCAACATGTATAAATACATCAGTGGTCCATACAGTGCCTTGAAAAAGTATTCATACCCCTTGAAATTTTCCACATGTTGTCATGTTACAACCAAAAACATAAATGTATTTTATTGGGATTCTTTGATAGACTAACACAAAGCGGTACATAATTGTGAAGTGGGAGGAGAATGATAAATGGTTTTCAACATTTTTTACAAATAAATATCTGAAAAGTGTGGCCTGCATTTGTATTCAGCCCCCATTACTCTGATACCCCTAACTAAAATATAGTAGAACCAATTGCCTTCAAAAGTCACCTAATCAGTAAATAGACTGTTTTTCAGTAGTTTGGCATTTGGGTCATTGTTACTACTGATAGCATGTGGCGATACCTGGACCCTACAGATGTTGCACAGGCAGTCCAACTCTTCCAGTATGGCACATCAACACGTGCCATTGCCAGAAGTTTTGCTGTGTCTCCTAGCGCAGTCTTGAGAGCATGAAGGAGATTCCAGGAGACAGGCAGTCACTCTAGTAGAGCTGTATAGATCCGTAAAAGGTCCTTAACCCATCAGCATGGCCAGTATCCACTCCTTTGTGCAAGGAGAAACAGGATGAGCACTGCCAGAGCCCTACAAAATTGTCTCAAGCAGGCCACTGATGTGAATGTCTCAGACCATACAATCAGAAACAGACATCATGAGGGTGGCCTGAAGGCCTGACGTCCTCTTGTGGGCCCTGTGCTCACTGCCCGGCACCATAGAGTTCGATTAGCATTTGCCATTGAACACCAGAATTGGCAGATCCGCCCTTGTCGCCCTGTGCTTTTCACAGATTAGAGCAGGTTCACCCTGAGCACATGTGACAGACGGAAAGGGTCTGGAGAAGCCGTGCAGGACGTTATGCTGCCTGTAACATCGTACAGCATGATCGTTTTGATGGTCTGGGGTGGCATATTCATGGAGGGACCACAGACCTCTACAGGCTAGACAATAGCACCCTAACTTCCATTAGGTATCAGGATGAAATCAGACCCTATGCTGGAACAGTGGGTCCTGGGTTCCTTCTGGTGCATGACAATGCCCGGCCTCATGTGGCGAGAGTATGCAGGCAGTTCCTGAAGAATTGATACCATTGAATGGCCTCTATGCTTCCCTGACCTAAATCCAATAGGACACCTCTGGGATATCATGTTTCGGTCCATCTGACACCACCAGGTTGCACCTCAGACAGTCCAGGGGCTCAGTGATGCCCTGGTCCAAATCTGGGAGGATATACCCCAGGACACCATCGTTGCATTAGGAGCATGCCCCGATGTTGTCAGGCATGCATACAAGCATGCGGGGGCCATACAAACTACTGAGTACCATTTTGAGGTGCTGCAATGAAATTTCAGCAAAATTGACTAGCCTGCTGCATAATGTTTTCACTTTGATTTTTGGAGTGTCTTTGAATTCAGTCCTCTGTAGGTTGATGATTTTAATTTCCGTCAATCTATGGGGCATCCTTAAGCTCCGAACACCTTACCCAGTTCATATTAGTATAGATATTCAGCATGATATTTTTCCCCATTGAGATCTGATGTACTTTCAAAGTGTTCCTTTAATTTTTCTTATCAGTGTATGTGATAATAAATGACTTCATATGATCATTATCCATAACCACTTGCCATCCTGAGGATTTACCCCCCTTAATGACCAGGCCTCTTTTTGCTGATAATTGCGCGGTCATGCAATGCTCTAACCAAACAAAGTTTAAGTCCTTTTTTCACACAAATAGAGCTTTCTTTTGGTGGTATTTGATCACCTATGCGCTTTTTATTTATGGCGCTATAAACAAAAGTTTTGAGAAAAAAATGTTTGATATTTTCTAATTTCGGTCATAAAAAATATCCAAAAAACTAAAATTTCGTCATAAATTTAGGTCAAAATGTATTCTGCTACATGCTTTTGGTTAAAAAAAAAAATCCCAATAAGAGTATATTGATTGCTTTGTATGAAAGTTCTAGCATCTACAAACTATGGTATAGATAATGGAATTTACACAGCTTTTACTTTCTGACTGCCTATCACATTTTTTGAGGTGCTAAAGTACCAGGACAGTACAAACACCCCCAAATGACCACTTTTCGGAAAGTAGACACCCTAAGCTATCTGCTGAGAGGCATATTGATTTCATGGAAGATTTTTTTATTTTTATTTTTTTTTTACACAAAGTTGTCATTTAAATTATATATTTCTCACACAAGCCATGGATATAAATACATTCTGCTACTTCTACCGAGTATGGGGATACCACGTGTGAGACTTTTTGGGATCCTAGCCACATACAGGAGCCTGAAATCCAATGACCACTTTGAAAGCCTGAACTTCCTCATTTCACTTCCTCACTACCTATCACAGTTTCGGAGGCCCTGAAATGCCAGGATAGCACCAAATGAACCCTTTTTGGGAAGTAGACACCCAAAGGAATTTAAAAAGAGACATGATGAGTATTTTGCAGATCTCATTTTTTTCTCGCAAGGTTTTGAAATATATAAAAAGCGGCAACAAACGAGATCTGCAAAATACTGGCAAAAAAAATATGCGAATGCATGTAAAAAAGAAATAGTGCAAAATACTCATGTGTCCCTAAATAGGGTTAAGGTGACATGAATCACAATGTGATAAACACTTGGCATAAATTATGCCTGCAACTGTGCAGTGAAAAAGGACTAAAAATTGGCACAAATGGTGCCCTTATAAATAAAAGATAAGACAGAATAAAAACCTGACTAAAGACAAAACATAGGGCCAACCAAAGTCCTTCCACATATATACATTCTCAAGTCCCTAAATTTTGGGACTAAAAGTGCTATTAACCCCTTGGCGCTGGCTCCTCCCAGCCCTTTAAGGGTTTCAGAAGCTGGGAGGCGGGGCGGGGTTTAGGGTCATGTGACCGCCGTGATCAGGGCACATGATCGGGATAGGTCCTGATCGAAAGAGGAGATCGGGACATTTCCGTGAGTACCGGAAATGTGTGCTGGGAGTGCGCAGGGTGTGTGCCCTGAGCACATATGTCTTTTTTTAATAGAATGCAAATGTACGGCCGCTTGGTGTCTAGGCCCAGATGCCGGGAGGCCGCACATTTGCGGTTGGCCGGCGTGAAGAGGTTAAATGAACATCAAAGTGTGACAACACAGATAATTTGACAAGGGACACACTGTGCTACATAAATAAAAAAACACTACTAGGCAGAAACTGCAAAAATATGTGCCACCAATAACGATAATAAAGAACAATAGTCCACGTGTATAATCCTCAAACAGCTGGTTATAGTTGAAATTCCAGCAAAGAATATAAGTGATGCAGGTTTAAGGAATAGGATCCGTTACCAGCTAGATTGCCCCCTCACCTTCATGTAGCGACCCCAAGGGGCCAAAAAAGCCTTTGCAATGTTAGACACAGCTAGACGACCAATCAGCAGGTACTGATCCTGGTTAGTGGTGGTGGTATCCCCCTTAGGAACTATAGGTAAGACCAATCCTTGTATCCTGTCAAAAGTTCTGCGTAACAAGGTAAAGGAACTTTATAAAGATGGAAAAGGACATAAAAAGATATCCAAAGCCTTGAATATGCCAAGCAGTACTATTGAATCACCTATTAAGAAGTGGAAAGTTCGGGGATCTCTTGAAAGCAAGCCAAGGTCAGGTAGACCAAGAAAGATTGCAGCCATAACTGACAGAAGCGTTGTCCGGGATTCAAAGAGAAACCCACAGGCAACCTCAAAAGAAATACAGGCTGCTCAGGAAAAAGATGGTGTGGTTGTTTTTAAGCAGTAAAATACGGTGATGCTTGAATAAAAATGAGCTGTTTGGCCGAGGTGCAAGAATGGGCTTTTTGTGGCATTGGTGCAGGAAAAGCTTCTGTTACAATATGCCTGAGAACACCTTGACATGCCTAACCAGGCCTTTTTGTTTCATTGATGCAGTAAGGCCTTTTTTCTGGCACTTCAACCATGCAGCTAATTTTTGTTCAAGTGTCATTATTTTATGCTCCTTCAAAACAACCACACTGTCTTTTTCCAGAGCAGGCTGTATTTTTCTTGTGGTTACCTATGGGTTTTCCTTTGTATCCCGAACAATTCTTTTGGCATTTGTGGCTGCAATCTTTTTTGGTCTACCTGTATTTGGCTTGGTATGAAGAGGCCCCTGAATTTTGTACTTAGTGGAAGTGTTGACTGTCATAATCAAGACTTTGGACATCTTTTTATGTCCTTTTTCATCTTTATAAAGTTACATTACCTTGTTACTCAGTACTTTTGACAGTTCTTATCTGATCCCCTTGGCTCAGTATCTAGCCTGGTCAGTGCTTCCACGTAAGAGCTAACAAACTAATTGACTATTTATACACTGACACTTATTGAAATTTAAAAAGCCACAGATGTGGGACATTAGCCTCTGCAAGGTTTCAACCTATGTCTGTAGCCCCCTTTCCTCGTTCCCCACTAGGCCTGGGAGAAAGAAAGCTCAGACACCGAAGTCTGCAAGCTAAATCTCTGAAAGTTTAATGCATGACAAAAACAGTTATACAGAACTCGGCAGGCGTTGCTTAACCATTTGCCACCTGCCCTATGGCCGAATGGCGGCTGGTAAATGTCATCAGTGTTCCGGGTGTACGCCATATGGCGTCCTCCCGCACACGCGCAGATTGCGCTCCTGCAGAGCCGTGCAGCGGAGCTATCTGTCACCGGCCGTGTACCTCGGACACGGCCGATGACAGATCTGAGTATTGGCCCCCGTTGCCGGCACCATGTGACCTGCTGTGACCAATCACAGCAGGTCACATGACAGTTGTATACAATGGATGGGTTCTTTGCTATAAGCAAATTGTGTAAAAAAAAAAAAAAAAAAAATACTGATCACTTCCCCAAAGTAGTACAATGTTACTATGGTAACATTGTACTTGTCAAGGTCCTACCTTTTCCCTGAGGTTATGTTACTCCATGTGCTGGCGTCCATCTTGGATTCTGCTGTGCATGATGGGAATCCTTTTATGCCTTCAGGTCTCTGTGGTCCATCCCCCAGAGGGGTGTGGCTGATGACATATAAGCCTGTGGCCCGCACATGCTCTTTGCACTTGTGTCTTGTGTCTTTGTGTTTCTATTACTCTGTTCTGACTCTCGTGACTCTCCTGGTATCTGATTCGGCTTGTGACTTGACTAGTCTTTGTATTCTCCCTTGATCTGATCCTCTGTTGCTGAACCCGGCTCTTGACCTGTGATTCTCGTCTGCTGTCCTGTACTGTTTTGTCCTGTTGTTGTTGACCCGGCTTGTCTAACTACTCTTTTGTCTCTTCCACCAGCTACACGCCATTGGCGGCGGCCATTACCGCAACTGAGGTGTCTCGGGGGCCGCGACCTGGTTCCTGGCTGCGTCAAGTCCATCCCCACCATCAGGGGCCCTGGTGAAGGGCAGCCTGGGACTTAGACTCCACGCCCTGAGGGACTTCGGTCTGTGGGTAGTGGTTGTCGTCAGCCAGTGCGTTACATTGTTATAAATATAAATAAACAGCGCAAACATAGACCTCTATATCAAATCAATATACAAAGTGCAAACATATATAGAAAATTATATTAATAGTGAAGTCCATCATGATTAATAAACAACAAAAGTTCAGAAATCTCAAAAATATTTTGTGCAAAAAGAAATTTTCAAATTCTTCTTCTAATATAAAGAAAAAACTTCCACCTTCCACCCGTGAAAACCAACATCAAATGCACTCACCAGATTTAGGTGAGTGAAACGCCTTTTAGGAATTTTTATGGGATCCTAAACCCTCTTTCGTATCCACTCTATAGGAATCCTCACCTTCAGTGTAGGCTCCACCATCCAACCGGGGAGAAAAAAATCTCAGATAGTGTAATATTGCATACCATTTATAAGTAAAATCAAGGATTAAGGCCACTCACATTTAAATCACTTTAAAAAGGCATATTTATTAGGACAAGCTTCTTCCAGATGGACAATGAATGTAAGGCAACCTCCCACGGAATCTCACATCACAGCTCCAGGTTACAGCAGAAGCTCCACAGAGACCAAACATGCACAGATCCCAAAAGATGGCCGCTGGAACGCACCGCTCAGCGTGCGCTCCACTCACCGGAAGTGACGTCAGACGTACGGGGTAACAACCGGAAATGCGTCAACGCGTTTCGCCCCTCCCATCGGGCGTTCTCAAGCTACAGGTGAGACGTTACATTGACGTTACATTGTTAGCCCTGCCTGTCCGTTCCTCGGCCCCTGCCCTGACATTACACAAGTGCCATGAACCCTGACGGTGCAGGCACGCCTTTGCTCCCAATGCTAGTCGCCAGACTCGATCAACAGGATCACCTGTTGGATCAATTCGCTCAGGCGTTGCAAACTCTGCTTGCACGCACTGCACACCTTGATCCTGGTGCTATTAGGCCAGTAGTCACTCCGGTGGTCTCTCCCGCAGCTTCTCCACCTATTGCGTCCACCACATCGACGGCTGCATCAGCGGCGCCCAGAGGTATGACTGGTTCAGCCCCTCTTCCACAGCGCTTTGGGGGTGAGCCTAGTCAGTGTCGTGGGTTCCTCAACCAGGTGGGTATTTATTTTGAATTAATACCCCACGCCTTTCCGTCTGAGGTCAAAGGTGGGGTTCCTAATTTCCCTACTCTCAGACAAGGCCTTGGCCTGGGCAAATCCCTTATGGGAGAGGAACGACCCGGTGATTCAAGATTTTTCCGGTTTTGTCGATGCCTTCCGTAGGGTATTCGACGTACCGGCTTGTTCCGCCTCGGCGGCCAAACTGCTCATGACCATGCATCAGGGTTCACGGACCGTGGCCGAGTACGCTATAGAGTTTCGTACCCTGGCGGCAGAGGTCGGTTGGAACAATGAGGCTCTGGTGGCTGCGTTTTCCCATGGTCTTTCTGACACATTGAAGGACGAGATTGCAGCTAAGGAACTGCCTGTGGTGTTGGAGGAGCTCATCTCTTTCCTGATCCTGATTGACACCAGGCTCAGGGAGAGGCCTTCACTCAGGGAACGCCTGCGGAGGCCTTCCAATCGACTGGCACCTGCGTTTTCTGTCCCACCCGTTCCTCCCTCTCCTCCCACGCCTCCTGGGGATAGCTTGTCTGGTGGGGAACCCATGCAGCTGGGGTTTGCTCGCCTTTCCGAGGGAGAGCGGGCCGCTCGGCGTCGAGAGGGTCGCTGTCTGTACTGTGGCCTCGGTGGGCACTTTCGGCAGTCTTGTCCGGTCCGTCCGGGAAACGCTCGCACCTGAGATCATGTCGGGGACAGATCTTGGGTGGAGTTTCCTCGTCCCCAGCGTTCCGCAAGGATAAGCCACTGATCACCGTGGTCCTTTCTTGGACGGAGGGCTCGGTGACGGCCCAGGCGTTGGTAGACTCTGGGGCCGGTGGGTTGTTCTTGGACAGCTCGTTTGCTGCACAGCACTCCATTCCCCTGCAGGCTCGCGCCACCCCATTGGTTCTCGAAGCCATAGATGGCAGGCCCCTGCAGCCGCCGCAGGTTACCCACGAGACTCTGCCGATAGAGGTAGCCATTGGGGCTGTTCACAGGGAGTTGGCCTGTTTTCAGGTGATTTCTTCCCCACACTATTCGGTGGTTTTGGGGTATCCCTGGCTCCAGAGGCACAATCCAACCTTCAATTGGCAAACAGCCGAGATTCTCTCATGGTCTCCACAGTGTGGGGCCGGGTGCATCAGGGGGCCGGTTAAGGTATTGTGTGCCTCCTCGGACTCTGCGTTGCCCACCGACTATGGGGAGTACCGGGACGTGTTTGATAAGGTACGCGCTGGTACCTTACCACCGCATCGTCCTTACGACTGCGCCATATCCTTGCAACCCGGGGCCACTCCTCCGCGTGGCAGGGTGTACCCTCTCTCGGTTGCGGAGCATAAGGCCATGGAGGAGTACGTTGTGGATGCGCTTTCCCGGGGGCACATTCGTAAGTCTACTTCTCCAGCAGGAGCAGGTTTTTTTTTCGTAAAGAAGAAAGGTGGGGAATTGAGGCCCTGCATCGATTATAGGGGTCTCAATCGGATTACCATTAAAAATGCATATCCGATTCCTTTGATTTCTGAGTTGTTCGACCGCCTTAAGGGAGCAACAGCCTTTACCAAACTCGACCTTAGGGCGGCGTACAACCTCTTACAGATCAGACAGGGGGATGAGTGGAAGACCGCGTTTAACACCAGAACCGGGCACTACGAATAACTGGTGATGCCCTTCATATTGTGTAATGCGCCCGCGGTTTTTCAGGAATTCATAAACGATGTCCTTCGTGATTTGTTGCAGCAGTGCGTAGTGGTTTACCTGGATGACATCTTGGTTTACTCTACCTCCATGGAGTCTCATGTCCAGGATGTCAAGCAGGTGCTGCAACGATTGCGTGAGAACGGACTCTTTTGTAAACTCGAGAAGTGCGAGTTCCATCGATCCCAAGTTGCCTTTTTGGGCTACATAATTTCCGCGGAGGGATTTTCCATGGACCCTCAGAAGGTTGCTGCGGTTCTGCAGTGGCCTCGTCCCAATGGTCTTCGGCCCATTCAGCGCTTTCTGGGTTTTGCCAACTACTATCGGAAATTCATCAGGAACTTCTCCACATTGGCAAAGCCTCTCTCTGACCTAACCAGGAAGGGGAGTAACCCTCACGAGTGGCCATCCGAGGCCATCATAGCTTTCGAGGCTCTGAAAGCCGCCTTTGCTTCGGCTCCGATTCTTTCACATCCCAATCCTGGGTTGCCCTTCGTCCTCGAGGTTGATGCTTCCGAGACGGGAGTAGGGGCTCTCCTGTCTCAGCGTCAGTCGCCCGATGGACCCCTACTTCCCTGCGGGTTCTACTCCAGGAAGCTTTCCTCTGCAGAGTGCAACTACCAGAATGGAGATCGGGAGTTGTTGGTCATCATCCTGGCTCTCAAGGAGTGGAGGCACCTGCTCGAGGGTTCCGCGGTTCCGGTCCTCATTCTTACCGATCACAAGAACCTGACTTATCTTTCGGAGGCCAAGAGATTGACACCCCGCCAGGCCAGATGGGCTCTGTTCTTGTCACGCTTCAACTATGTGGTTTGCCTGGTTCCTATATTTGCCTGGTTCCAAGAATGTCAGGGCTGATGCGTTATCACGGCAATACTCTTGTCAGGGCAGGGGCCGAGGATCGGACAGGCAGGCCCAACAATGTAACGCACTGGCTGACGACAACCACTACCCACAGACCGAAGTCCCTCAGGGCGCGGAGTCTAAGTCCCAGGCTGCCCTTCACCAGGGCCCCTGATGGTGGGGTTGGACTTGACGCAGCCAGGAACCAGGTCGCGGCCCCCGAGACACCTCAGCTGCGGTAATGGCCGCCGCCAATGGTGTGTAGCTGGTGGAAGAGACAAAAGAGTAGTCAGACAAGCCGGGTCAACAACAACAGGACAAAACAGTACAGGACAGCAGACGAGAATCACAGGTCACGAGCCGGGTTCAGCAACAGAGGGTCAGATCAAGGGAGAATACAAAGAATAGTCAAGTCACAAGCCGAATCAGATACCAGGAGAGTCACAAGAGTCAGAACAGAGTAATAGCAACACAAAGACATAAGTGCAAAGAGCATGTGCGGGCCACAGGCTTATATGTCATCAGCCACACCCCTCTGGGGGATGGACCACAGACCTGAAGGCATAAAAGGATTCCCATCATGCACAGCAGAATCCAAGATGGACGCCAGCACATGGAGTAACATAACCTCAGGGAAAAGGTAGGACCTTGACAACTCTGAGTTGTCCAGGGAAGACTCTGAGCCAATCTCACTTATACCTCCAGATCAGATCCTGGCTGCCATTCGCACCAGTCTGACCTCTCCTCTTGGGGAGCAGATTTTGGCGGCTCAAACTGATGCTCCTCCCGGGAAGCCGGAGGGTAGATGTTTCGTACCCGAGGGATTGCGCACCCGCCTGCTGCGTACCTACCATAACGCCAAAACTGCCGGGCATCCGGGGAAGAACCAGCTGTGTTGGGTCGTCTCTCGCTTATTCTGGTGGCCAACCCTCCGTGCCGACATTGCCTCTTATGTAGCGGCATGTTCGATCTGTGCCCAGAATAAGTCTCCACGGCATCTCCCTTTGGGTCTTCTGCAACCCATTCCCAATGGGGAGCGTCCTTGGTCACATCTAGGTATGGACTTTATTGTAGACCTCCCGGTGTCTCGGGGTCATACGGTCATCCTCATGATCGTCGATCGGTTTTCCAAGATGTGCCATTGCATTCCACTCAGGAAATTACCCATAGCGCAAGAACTGGCCACGGTCTTTTCCAGGGAGATTTTTCGCCTGCATGGGTTGCCTAAGGTGATTGTCTCGGACCGCGGGAGTCAGTTCGTGTCCAGATTCTGGCGCGCCTTCTGCTCCCAGTTGGGTATTAGTCTCTCCTTTTCTTCAGCCTACCACCCGCAGTCCAATGGGGCTGCGGAGCGTTCCAATCAGGCCTTAGAACAATTCCTTCGGTGTTATATTTCAGACCATCAGGACGATTGGGCCGATCTCCTGCCTTGGGCAGAGTTTGCCAGGAACTCGGCGGTCAACTCCTCCTCCGGGATGTCTCCTTTTATGGCCAACTATGGGTTCCAACCCGCGGTATTACCTGAGAGGTTCTCACCACAGGACATTCCGGCTGTGGAGAACCATCTTGCTGCCCTGCGTTCTTCATGGGGGCAGATCCAGAGGGCCTTGAGGGACTCAGCTCAGCGCCAGAAGTTCCAGGCTGATCGCAGACGGTTGCCCGCTCCTTCATACCAGGTCGGCGATCGTGTGTGGTTGTCTACTCGCAACCTTAATCTTCGGGTGCCCACACCCAAACTAGCTCCCCGTTTTGTCGGTCCTTTCCGCATTCTCCGCAAAGTGAATCCGGTGGCCTATGCCCTTGCCCTTCCGTCTGGGATGCGGATCTCCAATATCTTTCATGTTTCCCTGTTGAAACCTCTGATCTGCAATCGCTTCACTACCTCTCTGCCTCGGGCCCGTCCTGTCCGGGTTGACGGTCATGAGGAGTATGAGGTGAGCCGGATCCTGGACTCTTGATTGCTGTGAGGTCGATTACAGTTCCTGGTTCATTGGCGCGGTTATGGCCTCGAGGAGCGTTCCTGGGTCCCTTCCGCGGATGTCCATGCTCCTGCCCTCCTCCGCGCTTTTCATACCCGCTTTCCTCAGAAACCTTTTGTTGAGCCGCGGAGGGGGAGGGGTCCTTGAGGAGGAGGTACTGTCAAGGTCCTACCTTTTCCCTGATGTTATGTTACTCCATGTGCTGGCGTCCATCTTGGATTCTGCTGTGCATGATGGGAATCCTTTTATGCCTTTAGGTCTCTGTGGTCCATCCCCCAGAGGGGTGTGGCTGATGACATATAAGCCTGTGGCCCGCACATGCTCTTTGCACTTGTGTCTTGTGTCTTTGTGTTTCTATTACTCTGTTCTGACTCTCGTGACTCTCCTGGTATCTGATTCGGCTTGTGACTTGACTATTCTTTGTATTCTCCCTTGATCTGATCCTCTGTTGCTGAACCCGGCTCGTGACCTGTGATTCTCGTCTGCTGTCCTGTACTGTTTTGTCCTGTTGTTGTTGACCCGGCTTGTCTGACTACTCTTTTGTCTCTTCCACCAGCTACACGCCATTGGCGGCGACCATTACCGCAACTGAGGTCTCGGGGGCCGCGACCTGGTTCCTGGCTGCGTCAAGTCCATCCCCACCATCAGGGGCCCTGGTGAAGGGCAGCCTGGGACTTAGACTCCGCGCCCTGAGGGACTTCGGTCTGTGGGTAGTGGTTGTCGTCAGCCAGTGCGTTACATTGTTAGGCCTGCCTGTCCGTTCCTCGGCCCCTGCCCTGACAGTACTACTTTGGTCATAATGAAATATGAAAAAACAATCTTAAAAAAATAAATAAATAAATAAATAATATATGTATATTTTTTTTTCATACTGTCACCAGTCAGTGTCCCTGATCACCGCCATGCCAGTTATATGATGAAGCTGTACTGTACTGGTGACAATATGTAAAAAAAAAATAGTGATACTAATTTTTTTCATTTTCCGAAAAATTATGACAAAAGAAATACAACTTCAGAAAACTCGCCATGCCTCTTATGAAGTACGTCGGACTGTCTACTTTGCAAAAAGGAGTCATTTGAGGGATATCTGTACTGTTCTGATATTCTTGGACCTCAAGAAATTAGATTGGCTGTCAGTACTTCAGGATTGATCAATATTCAGATCTATACCATAGTTTGTGAACTCTATAACTTTCCTACAAACTAAAAAATACATCCTAATATGGGTTATTTTCACCAAAGACATGTAGCAGAATACATCTTGGCCTAAATTTATGAAGAACAATTATTTATTTGCAAACTTTTATAACTGAAACAAAGAAAAACGTGTTTTTTTTCTAAATGTTTGGTCTTTTTTTGTTAATTTATCAAAAAATGAAAACCCCAGCGGTGATTAAATACCACCAAAAGAAAGCTCTAGTTGTGTGAAGAAAATGATAACATTTTAGTTTGGGTACAATGTTGTATGAGCGCACAATTGTCATTCAAAGTGTGAGAGCGCTGAAACCTTAAAACTGGCCTGGGCAGGAAGGTGTAAAATTGCCCGGTATTGAATTGTTTAATCTCAGGATGACTAATGAAACATTCCATTCTTATAAATATAGTAACGTGAAGAACAGAAACTGCAAATAGTTGAGGGATACAATATAAGGTAGTTCCTTTTAGAGAAAAGAAATTAGTTTAAGGAAAGAAGAGAGAAGTTACGAAAACAAAACTAACTGTTCACACATCTAGAAATGGAGGCATTATACAAAATGGATGCCAGTTAATAAGATATATTTCCTTACAGTTCCTCTCTTTTTTCACATATTGACAACACATCAAGTTTCACAGTTTTTTTTTCCAATATGAATTCGAGTTCTTTAAAAATGTGTTACAAATGTACATGCAAAGTTTAGCAACAACATAGAATATAAATGTTGGTAAAAACATCAAAATCAGCATACCTTCTTTCTTATACCATCAAGCTTGTAAAACATTGACCTTGTCTCTATGATTCTCATTGACTTCATAGCAGTCTGGGATCTCGGCAGACGTGTTATATATCCGTGTACAACACTCATAGTCAGTAGTAGATTCACACAACTTGGTCAATGCTGTACCCATTTGATCTATTTTCATTTCATTCATAAGCACCTGTTTCCTTAATACAACATTCAAATAAAAATACGTGTTATGTTTCCTATGTTTTTTTGTTCTTTTGTTATCTATTCTTAGTGGTATTTACTTGTAAAAAGTTACCATCCTCAGGTACCTTCCCATTGACATTCAATTTAGACTTACTACAAAAATTATTTCCTTCATTTGATTATTTGCCTAAATCAAAACATCATTTAAATTCCATCATAACGCTCAATACTTCAAATTTAGGCCTTGTAGTAACATTTCTAAGGATGATACTCAGATTACCAATAAACATTGATGTCACATTTTTTGGTGCAGCTTACAAAAGAATGTTCATGGTTTCAGGGTGGAGCATACTGCAAACCCAACAACTCTCAATTCCCGAGAGCTTGGCATACCTATACTTAAATTTCAATAGCGACATTTTTAAAGTCAATGATCTTTTCTGCTTTTTTTTTTTTTTTAGTTCAGTGTCATTCAAAGTCTTACTGTTGTGGCCACAGATTGGTGACTATTTTTCTTGGTGATAGTAGCTGTAGCTAGCCCAGTAAGCCACTGAAAAAGCTATCACTGAGAGATAACCCGATTAAAAGAAAATTCTTCCAGGCTGTCTTTGGATGAAACAGCATCCTGAAAATTAGAGGTTGTCTATAGGACTTTCTCCTTTCCTTGTTGCATCTGTTGCTCCTCGTTCTTTGTTGTTTCCGCAATCCAGACGTTGGAATCAGCAGTCAGAACTGCAGTTCTCATCACAGCCGTCACTATGGCCGGTTTCCTGTATGGCGGATCTGTGGTCTTGTGTCTGTGAAGGTCCTTAACCACGACCCGATCTCCTGGCTTGTACGGGTGGGTTGGATTATCTGTGGAAAAAAACAAAACAAAAGAGAGACATCACTGTATGCACCATTCGACACCTTAATCAATTCCTGGATATCTAAATCACCTGGCATAACTACCAAAGGACCTCTTGTCCAGGGGGTGGGGAATGGCCTGCCCATAAAAATTTAAAAAAAGAAAATTTGGTGACTTTATTAGATGTCATCCTCATCTCAGCCAGAACAGATGGCAGATATACCTCACATCCCTTAAATGTCCCACCTGTTAGCTTCCTTAGTTTCTCCTTCAGGGTCCTATTTGTACTTTCTACATGAGCAGAACTCTGTGGATGGTAGGGTATGTGGAACTTACAGTCAATACTAATCAGTTTGGTTACATCGTGTGTAACCTTTGAAATAAATGTTGGTCCTATGTCCAAGTCTATAGTTACCAGACATCCTCATCTAGGGATGACTTCCTTTGCAAAATATATTTTCTTTATTTAATTTCTTACTGCCTGTCAACCCAGTGTCATATGCCATAGAACTGTGACATGGGAGTCCTGTTATACTTCCCTTTTGGCATTAGATCATTTGCATCTAATGTCAACCTTTTTTGTTGCATATCTATTCTGGGTGTGGTATCCTCATGTATTACCTGAACACAATCATGTTCCTTGGGGGAATTATCAGTCTCACCCTTTATCCCTAGCAAACAATTTAACATACCTAAGGGACCTGAATTAGAACCTGCATATTTCACTTCCAAATTAGCAATTGATATCAAAATCACTTCATAACACTTTCCCTTTGTGCTTTCATGTGGTTTTATGTACCAGGGTCACACTCATTGAGTCCTCCACCGCCATGGCACAGATGGCCAGGGCTCTCAGACATGCCGGCATGCCCAGTACCGAACTTGGCACTACTTTTGAAAAATAGGCTACTAGCCTCATGTGTCTTCCATGATCCTGAGCGACCACAGCCATCATGGTTTTACAATTATCACGAGCATACACATGAAAATCAACATCAAAACATAAAAACCCAGAACAGGAGAGGAAACAAGTGAGGACCTCACGATTTGGTAGGCATTGGTGGATACTTGATCCCACTTAATGAAGTCTGAAGCCTCAGTCTTAGTGTGCTGCCTGAGTATGTTGTCATAATGGGAGCAGTCAGGTATCCATTGGCTACAATAGTTGACCATACCAAGGAAGGAGAACATTTCCTTTTTAGTTTTCAGGCAAGGCAGACCCGTAATAACTTGGATCCTGGACTGACTCGCCATTCTGGTTCCTTGTGACAGAGTGAAACCTAAGTGATCCACCGAAATTTGACAACATTGTACTTTATGATTGCCACCTTGCCACCTTTGGGTAGAGATCTCTCACCTTAGATATACCCGCTTAAAGCAAATATGAGCAGTTAGGCAAAGCAATAAATATTACAGTGTCAGTACTTATTCTCTGAAGCGTTGAGGCTGTAACTGACAAAGCCTTCTTAACATTTCAGGAGTTTAACACTTAAAAGTATGGACCTTGTAATATCCCTATACTGTAACACAAATTACTACTTAACAGTTTCTTAACATGCAGCAAATAAGCACTTATACTTCCACAATGGCAAAAATAAACAAGGACACCTGTGAATTCACAATTATACCTGCCTAGGCAATTTTTCCCCAAAGGTTCCAAAAACCTCTGAATTCCCTTTGAGGGCCCACCTCAAAGACCCTCCGTGAGATCCCACAATCTCAAACGGAAACTTGGGCTACTATTCCTGGGTCTTTAAAGGGGGACAATCCAGGTAAAACTAAGACTGGCTCAGCTTACCTGACCATCCACCCCTTTTATCCCACTTCCCGACACCAGATTGCAAGGATTCAACCTATGTCTGTAGCACCCTGTCCTCATTATTTTCCCCACCAGGCATGGGAGAAATAAAGCTCAGACACCGAAGTCTGCAAGCTAAATCTCTGAAATTTTAACGCATGACAAAAACAGTTATACAGAACACGTTAGGCGTTGCTAAATGTCAGGATGACCAATGAAACATTCCATTCTTATCAATATAGTTATGTGAAGAACAGAAGCTGCAAATAGTTGAGGGATACCACATAAGGTAGTTCCTTTTAGAGAAATTAAACTAGTCTAAGGAAACGAGAGAGAAGTTACAAATACAAAACTAACTGTTCACACATCCAGAAATTGAGGCATTATACAAAATGGATGCCAGTTAATAAGACATATTTCCTTACAGCCTCTAATTGGCATTTTAACCTGTGTGTGTCACCTTGATTATGGCTATTTGGGTGATTTCTGTTATCATTCTGATTTAAAAAGGAGCTAAACAACTATTTGATAAGAAATGGCTTCATATGATCATCATCCTTCAATAAAAGAGCATTTTGTGGCACGATCAATCATATTTTCAATATCAATGCCAAAATTTCACAATTTTTGCCAGGGTATGCAAACTTTTGTGCACAACTGTATGTGACAACACCTGGTAATACACGCTGACATGCACTTCCATTGCTTTGCAAACTGCGTAAGAAGGAAAAACACATAGGCACTTTTACATGGGCTGCTGATCAGGTCAGTCTGTTAGGTTTTCAGGTGGAACTGATCAGAAGCTCCATTAAGCACTATGGATAGGCTGCCGTAAACAGGCTTTTGACCATTTACCCCGCCTACTTTTGAGTTTGTCTTTGTTCAGAAGAAAAACTGAAAAGGACTGCATCCTTTTTCTTACATAAACATGATGGATCTAAGGTAGCCTAATGTAAATCAACACATTTACATCTGCCCACCCATAATGCTACCATAGGACCTCCGGTGTTCACCGGCTACAAGCTGAATGGACACAGATGTGAATAAAACTGACATCCATCGCATTCATCTCCGATTCAACTGGTAATCCGCTCACAGATCCCCTGCTGAATGGAGAGCAGCAGCTTCCTGTGAAAGAGCGCTTACAATTTGAGAATTGATAAAGGGGTATTAATGCAGATTTGGTATACTGTATGTATGTATATAGATATATATATTTTGTGAGGGATTAGCCCAGTAACGGGTTGTGGTTGACCCCCTGGATGGGTTAGGGCACTGTGAAAGAGGCTCAGCACGACAGCAGGATCTTAGTGAATAAAGTGGTGCTTTATTTACAAGTCTGGTGAACACACGGTGCATATAGTCAAAACAGCAAACAAAATAAAAATAGAAAATAAAGCCTTGCCACACTGGGCGTCTAACTGCAGACACAGGTTCTTATCTAGCTGTCGGAATACAGCCTACTGCTGCTCAGACACAGGGTGTTCACACAGTCTAAGATCACACAGATTTTCTGTCACCACAGGATGGTTTGGTTGCTCCCCAGTCTGTCTTGCACAGCAAACTGATTCCAGGTTGGAGCATTTTCTCTATGCAGCCTGGGCGTTTTATAGAGCCCGGAGCCCTTAACTCACTACACCTGAACTCATTAAATCATCAGTAAGCCAGACAGGCTCACTACACAGCACCAAAGGAGAAACAATCAGTGTATAACGTGAACCTGGGACAAACATACCTCCCATCCTGGATACATCCCTTAGTTCTTCCTGACCTCTTGTCACATTCCCATCCTCTTGTTCCAACTTTGGGTTGGAACACAGGTTGCTAAGCATGGTGTACTCGGGACAGGGTATCTGCATTCCCCATTCTAAACACCGGGGCGATGTTTTATGACAAAACTAAATTCTTGAAGGGCCAGGAACCACCTATTCACTCTCCTATTGGTTTTTTTGTTTTGTGCTATCCATTTTAAGGGAGCATGATCGGTTACCATTTCAAACTGTCTTCCCAAGAGATAGTAACGGAGAGAATCTAGAGCCCACTTTATTGCTAAGCACTCTCTCAGTGGTGGCATAATTCTCTTCATGGGGCTTTAATTTCCGGCTGAGGTAAATGACGGGGTGTTCTTCCCCCTTTAAAACCTGAGACAACACAGCTCCTAACCCAACATCTGAGGCATCAATCTTGACCACAAAGTCCCACGAAAAATCCGCGGAGTACAACCCTGGCTCTCTACATAAGGCCCGTTTTTAAGGCCTCAAGCTGCTTCTGCTTCAGGGGCCCATTTGACCATGACAGACTCCTTCCCTTTTGTCAAATTGGTCAGGGGAGCAGCCTCTGAAGCAAAATGAGGAATAAACCGCCGGTAATAACCAGCAATTCCCAAAAACGCTCGTACCTGCTTCTTGTTGGTGGGGCGTGGCCAGCTTTGTATAGCTTTAACTTTGTTGACCTTGGGCTTTATCAGACCTCTCCCAATGGTATATCCCAGATACTTGGCTTCTTCTAGCCCAATGGTAAATTTGTTTGGATTGGCTGTAAACCCTGCTTTCCAGATAGTCTAATACTGCCTGGACTTGTGAGTCCCAATCTTCACTATGGATGACCACATCATCTAAGTATGCTGCAGCATAGGCTCTATGGGGCCAGAGGGTCTTATCCATCACCCGTTGAAATGTGGCAGGAGCATTCTGCAATCCAAACGGCATCCTCCGATACTGGAAAGAACCCTCTGGAGTTACAAAGGCATTCTTTTCCTTGGCCGATTCCGAAAGAGGAATCTGCCAATACCCTTTGGTCAGGTCCAGTGTTGTTATATACCGGACTTTCCCTAGACAATCAATCAGTTTGTCTATATGGGGCATGGGATAGGTGTCAAACTTAGTGACTTTATTCAGTTGGAGAAAGTCATTACAAAACCGCCAACTTCCATTTGGTTTGGGCACTAGCACAATAGGACTGGACCAGTCACTTTTTGGCTCCTCTATAACCCCCAGTTCAAGCATATTTTTATTTCTTGGCGAATTGCCTCTTGCCGAGCTTCTGGAATACAATAGGGTTTTAACTTGACCCTTTCCCCTGGGGAGGTAATAATGTCATGCTCAATCCCGGACACCCACCCAGGGAATACTGAGAATTTTTCTTTGTTGCGGAGCACAAACTCTCTAGCTTCCTGTTGCTGCGCTTTTGATAGTCTCTGCTACCTCTACCTCTGGGATTTCCAAGGTAGGTGGAGCAGGAATCGGGGAAGTTTCAGCGACCAAGGATTCCCTATGCTTCCAGCAAAATTCCTATGGTACACTTGCGCAGGTTTTCGCCTTCCTGGTTAGCTAATTTTATAATTCACGTCTCCCATTTTTTCTAACACTTCATATGGGCCCTGCCATTTGGCCAGGAATTTACTTACAACCGTGGGGACCAACACCCAAATACCAGATGAAAAAGAACGGATCCGAGATCCACGGTTGTAAATTCTTTGTTGAGCCAACTGGGTTTGAGCTATATGTTCCTTCACAATAGGCATTACCTGTGTAATTCTGTCTTGCATTTGGGCCACATGTTCAATTACATTTCTATGAGGGGTACTCTCACTCTCCTATGTTTACCTTGCAATGTCCTATAGCCCCCGTGGGTGTCTCCCATACAACAGCTCAAGGGAGAGAACCCTGTGGACGATTGGAGAACCTCTAGGATCACGAACATTAAATACGGTAGTAGACAATCCCAATTTTTTCCGTCTTTATCAACCACCTTCTTCAGCATTTGTTTTAAGGTTTTGTTAAACCTTTCTACTAACCCATCTGTCTGAGGGTGATACACTGAAGTATGGAGTTATGTCACCTTCAGAAGTTCTTTAGTTACCCTAGACATAAAACGGAGTGCCCTGATCGGTTAGTACGTCTTTGGGAAGGCCTACATGGCTGAAGACATGAAATAACTCTTTGGCAATGGTTTTGGAGAGGAATTGCCTCTGGGTAACGGGTGGCATAGTCCATTATCACCAAGATGTGTTTGTCCCCCGTAGCAGTCTTTAGCAAAGGGCTAACAAAATCCATGGCGATCCTTTCAAAAGGGACCTCAATGATGGGTAGAGGAACCAAAGGACTGCGAAAATGTGGCATTGGGGCTGAAATCTGACACACTGGACAGAAAGAGCAGTACATTTCCACTTCCTTACTGACCCCAGTCCAATAGAACCTCTGTATGATTCTGTCTCGGGTCTTTTCAGCTCCTAAATGTCCCCCTAGAATGTGCCCATGGGCCAGCTCTAAGACCAATTTGCGGTAAGATTTAGGCACCACCAGTTGTTCTACGATTTCTTCCGCCCTCTGTGACACCCGGTATAATAGGTCCCCTTCTATGTTAAAGTACGGGAGGGCAATCCTCTCGTCGGGATTCACTAATTCTTCCCCCTCTATTTTTACTACATTCTCTTAGTAATGTGGGGTCCTTCAGTTGTTCAGTGACAAACTTTTCCCTGTGTACCTCTAAGTCAAACACTAGGGGTGGCTGTTCCACTTTTGAGGTTGTTGGCTGCTCCCTTGGCCCTATTTCCCCTGCTAATACTGACAAAGGAAATACACCTATCCAAATTATTATGCAAATTCTATTTAAGTGTCACAAAGATTAAATATTTTGTTTTTCAGTTTAACTCATGGATGGCATTGTGTCTCAGGGCTCTTTTGATCACTGAAAACAATCTCGAACTCCTGTGATAATTAGATTGGCTGGTGAGCCCAATTTAAGGAAAAACTAATAAAGGAGGGTGTTCCACATTATTAAGCAGAGCACCATTTTCAAGCAATATGAGGAAGAAAAAGGATCTCTCTGCTGCCGAAAAGAGTGAAATAGTTCAATGCCTTGGACGAGGTATGAAAACATTAGATATTTCACGAAAACAGGCATGATCATTAAGAGATTTGTGGCTGATTCAGAGCACAGACGGGTTCGTGGAGATAAAGGCACATTGAGGAAGATTTCTGCCAGATCCATGCATCGGATCAAGAGAGCAGCTACTAAAATACCATTACATAGCAGCAAACAGATATTTAAAGCTGCTGGTGCCTCTGGAGTCCCACGGACATCAAGGTGTAGAGTCCTCCAGAGTCTTGCAACTGTGCATAAACCTTCTATTCGGCCACCACTAACCAATGCTCACAAGCAGAAATGGCTGCATTGGGCAGAAAAATACATGAAGACTAATTTTCAAACAGTCCTGTTCACTGATGAGTGCCGTGCAACCCTGGATAGTCCAGATGGATGGAGTAGTGGATGGTTGGTGGACGGCAACCCTCTTCCAACAAGACTGCGATGTCAGCAAGGCGGTGGTGGAGTCATGTTTTGGGCCGGAATCATGGGAACAGAGCTGGTCGGCCCCTTTAGGGGCCCCGAAGGTGTAAAGAAGACCTGCAAAGTATGTGGAGTTTATGACTGACCACTTTCTTCCCTGGTACAGAAGGAAGAACTATGCTTTCCGTAATAAAATCATCTTCATGCATGACAATGCACCATCTCATGCTGCAAAGAATACCTCTGCATCAATGGCTTCTATGGGGATAAAAGGAGAGAAAGTCATGGTGTGGCCTCCATTCTCCCCTGACCTCAATCCTATTGAGAACCTTTGGAGCATCCTCAAGCAAAAGATCTATGAGGGTGGGAGGCAGTTTACATCCAAACGGCAGCTCTGGGAGGCTATTCTGACATCTTGCAAACAAATTCAAGCAGAAACTGTCCAAAAACTCACAAGTTCAATGGATGCAAGACTTGTGAAGCTGCTATCAAATATGGGGTCCTATGTTAAAATGTAACGTGACCTGTTAAAATGTTTAAAAAGTTATAATGTTGTTAAAAGTTTAATTGAAATAGCTTTTGATTTCAGTAAATATGCTGCAAACACAACAAATGACAATTTTCAGTTCTTTACAACCTATAAAGTGTTTTGAAACTTACTGTGTGTAATAATTTGGAACAGTGCATTGTAAGTTTATGCATAAAAAAAATACTGTTATTATTAGGAGGTTTGTTCAATAAAATTTGAATTGTACTCTTAATAGTTGATAACATGAGAATTATGCTGACTGTTATTTACATCAATTATTTAGGTAAATGAGAAAAATATAATTTGCATAATAATTTGGAACAGGGTGTAAAGGTGAATCCTTACCCTCAGAGGATTCCCTATAAAAAATTTCAGGCTCTTAAGGACTGTTCAATGGGAAATCTGGGCCATTCCATAGCTCCCAGAATTTTGGAAAATCACTTCCCACAATGGCGTCATGCGGTAGTTGGGGAACCAGACCCACCTGATTGCACAGGTTACCCAGGGAGATCTCAAAGGATACTGTTGCCACAGGATGCTCTCTAGTGTCCCAATGAACGCAAATGACTGCCAGTTTTCTAGGGTGCCAGGTTTTCCCCCTTACCAGTTCAGTTTTGACTAAGGTAACCAAGCTACCTGAATCCAACAACGCCACAACATTTCTACAATTAATACACATTTTGCATAAAGGCTTCTCATTTCCCTTTACAGCAGTGCAAGTAATAGTTGTAAATAGGGACTGCCGTCTCTCTGTAACAAAGTCACAGTGCATTGGTTCATCCGTACCTGAGCAATCTGCTGCTACATGTCCCTCTTCCCAGCAGCGGTAACAGATTATCCTTCTGCTCACCTTTGGTGGGTTTGGCCTTCCAGGCCGCTCGCGCCAGATATTGGAAACAGTCCCAAAAGCACCTTTTGTTCCCCCTTTTCCATTCTCTCCACCCCCATCCCTTGGTGCAATCTTACCCATAGCCGGGGATGGTCTGGTCTTGGGGTGGAAAGTTCGTAAGTCCTTGAGGGAAGACGTTAGATTTTCAGTTGCTATATACCTCTCCACAAGGTCCACCAGCTTGTCTGCTTTTTCCGGATCTCCATGACACACCCATTTCTGCAAGGTAGTAGGAAGAGACCTAAGGAACTTGTCCATAATCACCCTTTCCACAATCTTTGTTCCAGACAGTGTATCTGGCTGCAACCATTTGTTGGTCAAATGAATAAGGTCATACATTTTTGATCGGGGTGGTTTTCCCAGTCGATAACTCCAGTTGTGTACCCGATAAGCCCGGAGAGCCAGGGTTACACCCAGCCGCGCCAAAATTTCCATTTTTAAACAATCATAGTTCTTGGCTTCCTCAGGCTCAAGGTCAAAATAAGCCTTTTGGGACTCGCCAGATAGTAGGGGGGCCCCTAGCCCAACCCACTGCTCTTTAGGCCAACTTTCTTTTTCAGCTGTTCTTTCAAAAGTGCTAAGATATATCTCAGGGTCCTCATCTGTAGTCATCTTTTGCAGCAGGTGACTTACACGGAAAGATGGTATGGTAGTAGAATCACTCTGCTGAAGCTATTTCATGATGGCCGCAATTTGCTGTTGGTGCATCTGTTCCTGCCGTTCCAACGATTCCCTATGGCGGGCCTCCGCCTGTTCCAGGGCTTGCTGCTGGACTGCATTTGTTCGCTGCTGATTTGCATTTGCCAACGCAAGCTGTCTCAGTATCTCTTCCATGCTGGCCTTACTTCACCTGCCTCTCAAACCCCCACCATATGTGAGGGATTAGTCCAGTAGCGGGTTGTGCTTGACCCCCTGGATGGGACAGGGCACTGTGAAAGAGGCTCAGCACTACAGCAGGATATTAGTGAATAAAGTGGTGCTTTATTTACAAGTCTGGTGAACACACGGTGCATATAGTCAAAACAGCAAACAAAATAAAAATAGAAAATAAAGCCTTGCCACACTGGGCGTCTTAACTGCAGACACAGGTTCTTATCTAGCTGTCTGAATACAGCCTACCGCTGCTCAGACACAGGGTGTTCACACAGTCTAAGATCACACAGATTTTCTGTCACCACAGGATGGTTTAGTTGCTCCCCAGTCTGTCCTGCACAGCAAACTGGTTCCAAGTTGGAGCAGCCTGGGCGTTTTATAGAGCCCAGAGCCCTTAACTCACTACACCTGAACTCATTAAATCATCAGTGAGCCAGACAGACTCACTACACAGCACCAATGGAGAAACAGTCAGTGTATAACATGAACCTGGGACAAAGAATGAGAATGTTGATATTATATTGGATTACGTTTGAATGCACAGGTTATCAAAGACGTGTTCAAGGCACTTCTGTAGACTATGCCAAGGATCACTAAATGACAGACCGCAGTCTGGACCAAGTGACAGACGTGTCCGGACCATGGTTGTCACTTAGCAGCTGTGTGTCCTCTCCCGAGTCTCCCATCTGGCCACCATTGTCATTCTCACAGCAGGGTAGGGGGCAAGAGGTTCTGCAGATTTGAATAGTGGGTGGGAGTCTTTTCAAATTAACATTTAGTAGTAAGTTGGACACCTCTCGCTCTCCATCCACATCTGCAGCATCCCCTGCCCTGCTATAAGGATGACAGCGGCGGCAGGGCAGGGCAGGAGACTTGGGACAGCCCACCCCAGGCTGATACATGCCTCAGTCCTGCCAAAAGTAGGACTGTGAAGGGCAGGCTTGTATTGAATGGGACACTGTGATATAGAGGAGCAGTGTGATCTAAGGTGCACTGTGTTATAAAGGGGCACTGTAACATAAAGGACACTATGATTTAAAGGGGCACTGTGATTTAAAGGGACAATCTGATATAAAGGCACACTGTGTTATAAAGGGACACTCTGATGTAAAGAGGCACTATGTTGTAAAGAGGCGCTGTGATATAAAGGGGCACTGTGTTATATAGGTTCACTGCAACGCAAAGGGGTACTGCAATGTGATGGGGACTCCAATATAAAGTGGCACTCTACAATGCTGTGAAGTGAAGGAGAACTGAGGACACTGCAGGACTGCTTTAAAGGGGGGATGTGATGTTAAGGGCACTACGGGCACTGATGTAAAAGGAGGGATTGTGAATTTAAGGGGGTTTGTGATGTGAAGGGAGGACACTAATGTAGAGGGGGCTGTGATGTGAAGGGTAGGCTAAAGGCACTAATGTAGAGTGGGAACTGTGATGTAAAAGGGCACTATGATGTGTTAAAGTGCAAAAATGAGATTCAGACCTCTGCCGCAAGAAAATTTTACTGACTGAACCTGTGTAAATTTTAATTCAAGCACTATGCACTTAAGTAATTTCTTTTCTTTCTTTTTTTTGTCTTATTAAGGGTTGAAGTAGATGATAGTACAGATGCATATTTAAAAGCTCTCCAGCAGAAAGTCCAGTCTAATACACAGATGGTAGGTGAAAATAAGATGTTTGCAATTTAGAACAATTCTTTTTTACAGTTTTATTATCATTTTTTATTTAAATGAATGTGTTGTACAGTATACACTGCTGAAAAAAATTAAGGGAACACTTTGAAAACACACCTGCCTGTGCAACCTCTGTAGGGTCCAGGTATCGCCTCATGCTACCAGTAGTGACACTGACCCTAGCCAAATGCAAAACTAGTGAAAAACTGTATGAAAAGATGAGTAGGGAAAAAATGTCAGTGGCCTCCACCTGTAAAACCATTCCTATTTTGGGGGTCATCCCATTGTCACCCATTTAGTGCACCTGTTGTTAATTTCGTTAACACCAAAGCAGCTGAAACTGATTAACAACCCCCCCCCCCCCGCTACTTAACTGACCAGATCAATATCCTAGGAGTTCAAATGCTTGATTCTATACTCTGATTAAAAAGTATTCCATAAATTTTTTTGAGCAGTGTATTTGGTATCTAGCAGTGTAATAAAATTTTAAGTATTTTAATTATATAGGGTTTCAGGTTCCTCTGATATTGGCAGAGAAGGGGCACCTAGGACAATATAAGCAGGTTTATCCTGCACTTTTACCCAATAAAATATTGTGTAAGTTTTTGCAGAAATTACATAAACAAACCAAAACTTTGCACCAGTAACTAATCTCAGGTCAGTTTCTGAATAACAGTGTGTCTCCCATTTGGTTCCCCTATACATACAGGTAGTATTTGTCCCTTTTAGTATTCTGTCAGCACTTAGGTTTTTACCTATCAGCATTCTCCCAAAACATAGAGAGTCGAGTACCAGTGAGCTCACACAGAAAGGTCTGTTCACAGCTTAGACTAATACTGAGGTCTGGCCACCTATTAACCCCTTCACGCCTAAGGGTAAAACAAATCTAAATGCCTAAGCACAATTCTGCACCGTTGACATGTGATAGCAAAACCGTACATATCATCACAACTACTTTGCACATCCAGGTGGATTATACCTTGATTTTTTCAGGACAAATTGGGCTTTCATTTGATGGCAAATGGTAATGGATATCTCCTGATTTTTTTTTTATTATCAAAGGAAAACTGGCCAAAAATAGTAAAAAAAATCCTTTTATTTTAATTTAGCTATGTGTTTCTTGTTATGACCATAACCTACCACCAAAGAGAAACCCAAAATAAATTCTCCAGCTCTTGACGATCGCAGCGATACCATATATGTGTATGTTATTTGTTGTGTGTACCCTTAGTACAGCCCAGAAACCATAGTGCGCATTTTGTTTTTGTCTTTTTTTTTTTTTTTTTACCTAAAACACACTGACACTAACTGACACTGACATTAACATTAACTGACACTGATACCAATTTTTTTTAAATCCTGACCTTGACTTTTGACCCTGACCTTTGACCTTGACCCTGACCTTTGACCTTGACCCTGACCTAAACACTAACCCTGGCACTGAACTAGATCAAACCTTGATCTAGGTTTTTTTTTTTATTTTTTATTTTATTTTTTTAATATTTATTTATTTATCTTTTTTTTTTTTACAAACTTTTTTTTTCCTTCTCTCTGACAGGAGTTCGAGAGATACAATGTATCTCTCTTCTCCATTCATAGAGAGAGAGAGAGAAAAAAAAACAAGGGGGCCGGGCTGCACAGTGACTGATCACTGTGATAGCCAATCAGAGGCTATCACAGCGATCATGTGACCCGGAACCGGGAGTCCCGGGTCCCGATCGTTAGAACGGGACCCGGTGCTCTCAGTGACACCGCGGTCTCGGTGCTGGGAGCGCGCTGAGGGGCGCGCTCCCAACACAAAGACAGGTACGCAAATATGCGGCCCCACGGAAAAAAGCCCAGGTCCGTGAGGCCGCATATTTGTGTTACGTCGGCGTCAAGGGGTTAAGGTGTGAATGGAGGTTATGTCCCACCCATGTTTATGGGCTCTAGGAATCAGAATGGCACAAAACAAAGTTAATTTCTTTCTCATCCATCGAGGATACCAGAAATCTGTAACCTTTTATTTTACACTGACAGGAGGATTGGATCTTGACACACAAATAAAACTAGACCAGCCTAGGGTAACTTCTACAACCACCCTGATTGTGTCCTAGGTGGAAAGATGTCTGTGTAAAAGGCTAACCTATTTTTTTTGGTCCATTAAGGGGCAGGGGAATTCAGAAACTGCTGGGTTATATTATCGTATACAGAGGAGGATTGTCACACTGGCAAACATAAAAATTTCAAGGTTAGCCCAGGATAACCCCTATTCTCAAAATAGATAGTGCCGCGCTCCCATGTACCAATATGTATATCTTATACTTTCAAAGTGCTAATGAATAGCTTTCAAGATACTGCATGTATCAAACAATTATTACTAGTGACTCAAAACATCATTGTGAATATTAATCTTCATGCAAGTGACATTAATAACTGATAATCCTAAGGTGATAGTGCCTATTAAAGTACAGTGATATACAAATCAGAAATACTCCTCTATTCTACTGTGATCCTTATATTTATATTGTGCAAACACATATATATTATGTGCACGTGCTTATGATATATTCAATAAAAAAAAAAAAAAAAAAAAAGTCTTTCAAAATAAATGTGCAGGTGGATTCTTGGTTCCCCCTATTCTACTCAACATGTCTGTGTTTTGCCAGTGTCCTATAAAGATGGGCGTCTTTTGCTCAGCTCTAATTACAAAAGTCTAACCTTTTTTTTTTTTCATTTTAATCGTATATCTTAGGACCACAGGGTATTTTCATGTCTTTTTCGATAGGGTTATGCTGCCACATCAAATGATTGGAGAGTGGCAAAATAAATTAACTTCTTAAGCACTTCTCTTCCCCTTTGCTAGTGTCTTAGGTGATGCAGTCTTTGCTCAGAAACATAGCTATCTTCTCAACAGTTCCTTTTGGGATTAGGAGAATGCTTTTTTTCCAGGTTCATTTTCTACGGTACCGGGACCTTGCACTGGAGACACGGATGGTCTGTAATGTTGTCGTTCAGCCCTGGCCCCTACGCCTACTTGCAGAATGGTAGGATGCTGTACAGGTCCAGGGCAGTGATCCCCAGCTGGGTCGTTGAGACCTTGCATAGTATGGCCCGGTGATGTCACGAATGGCCACAGCGCGCTGGTGGTGGCCGATTTGGAATTCATGTCCTCCGACTTCAGATTGAGGCAGATTCCTTGTATAGGAATACAACTTGAAGCATGCGCTGAAGGAGCCACACAGCTTTTACTTGTGGAGATGGTGATGCACTGGCTTGATTAAACATGGTCAGATATCCTGTGGCAACCAGCGAACTCGTGTTTGCTGATACAGTGCCCTCTTAGCTGACTTGGACTATTGCTTGTCCTGTTTTGGACCCCAAGAGATTTTTACTGGTGCTGTAGAAGTGGTCTGTCACCAGCAGGGAGATTTTCCTGACATCAGTGGATAGCATGGATGCTTACCTACACCTTCCGATTTTTCGGCATCTAGTTTTTTGGTTTACCTATTAAATCCTTTTGTTGGAGTACATCACGGGACACAGTTGTCCCACCCCCCTCTACATTTGTGATGTATGGCTCACTACAAAAAGTGAAGCTTTGTCTAGGGAGGGGTTATGCCTGTCAGGGGATTTCCTGCTTTTTTATTTATTTTTTTATTTTTGCGAATGTTCAGTCATCTGAAGGTGTCGACGCAAGCCTATCATAATGGTGATGAAGTTTACCTGTGTCCTGTGATGTATTTAAAAAAAAAAAAAAGATTTTCATGTAAACCAAAAATACAATTTTTTTGCTAGATTTTATCTTTATTTTTTTCTTTGATTCATTTCTCAGATTGATTCCTCATGCACCATTGCCTCTGCCTAGCTTTGCATTACAGTATCTGAATCCTGCTGGAATGGACATTGTGTGCTAGCCTTGGACATTCAGTCACTGGGTTCTGCATGTGACACTTCCTGAACTAGTACTGGTAAAATGTATCTACCATGCTTTCTAGGTCCAGAGCTGTTAGCATTTCCTCAGCTCTTGTCCTGTCCCTAAGTATTCACTTTGCTGAATGGCCAGTTGGGCTAAGTTCCTAGTTATTTGCTTAGCTGGGCATGTTTTTAATCTATCGCCTCTGACGTTTTCACCATGGGAGGTGTTAACACTGAGGGACTGAACACTTAGGCACTGGGTAAAGTGTTGAGTTTCCTGTGCTCACTTTACCATCATACAGCCAAGAGTAAGCTTTGTCACACTGCAAGCCACAATGGACCTCTCCACTGCAACCCTATAGTGACTCTGGTCATCTCCAACCATCCGACCCTCATCAGTCACTAAGTGCTCTGGTTTCTCACCAAGCTGCTTGGCGATAGTTTGGTAGCTCAGCCCAGCCTTGTGTAGGTCTACAATCTTGTCCCTGACATCCTTGGATGGCTTTTTGGTCTTTGTCATGGTTGAGAGTTTGGAATCTGATTGTTTGATTGTTCCTGTGGACAGGTGTTTTTTATACAGGTAACAAAATCAGATTAGCAGCACTCCCTTTAAGAGACTATTTCTAATCGCAGCTTGTTATCTGTATGAAAGACACCTGTTAGCCAGAAATCCTGCTGAATGATAGGGGATCACATACTTCTTTCCCTCATGAACATGCAAATAAGTGCATAATTTGTTAGACATTCATTTCTTTTGAATATTTTGTTTCTATTCTGTATCTCAGTGTTACAATACAACTACCATTCACATTTTTAGACAGATCATTTCTTTGTGAGTGGGCAAACATCCCAAATCAACAGGGAATCAAATTCTTATTTCCTTCACTGTAAGCGTGTTCCCACATCTTCCTTTGCAGTCAATTTCTGCTCTTCCCATGGCCTTGGAAAAACTGGGCCATCAGTTGCAGATACATTCCCACTGACTGACTATATCTGATACTTTTTTTTAGGCCCCACTGACTTCACCTCAGATTTACAAAAGATAGTTTCGGCTCTCAATAATGTAGTACACACTCCTTTGAATTTGAAGAATCAGCCTACCTTGACAATCCTTAGGTCTTTTAGAGCCTCTACAGCTGCAAAGACTATTCCACTACAGTTGTTATTTGAGGTATTTTTCTATGCAGACTGGAAGCACCCTAAAGTGTCCCGGAATCAACCAGTGAAAGTATTGAAACGGTTTCCCTTTGTGTGGGAATTTGTTAAACAGTGGTCTTTAGCAACTGGATCTTCCATTGACTTTTACACGGAAGCTACTAAGCAGTATAGTGTATGCTTTCCTTTAAGGATTTCACAGACCTGCAGCTAGTGGTTGTGACCCTAATATGTCAAACCATTGCAAAATTAGTTAAAAAGGATGTCTCAACTACTAGTGTAGACCGCTTCCTAATACAGTGCATGGAGCAGATGTCTGGAGCCTTATGCTTAAGTTGTGTTAGCTTATTAGAATCATCTAAACTAGTGTCTTATATGTATGTTTCTGATGTCCGTACAGATGCAAAGAAAACTCTTCTTGAGATGCAGTTGCTGTATCCAAGGAGCGCAACATTCTTCTGGTCTTTCTGGTCCTACCCTTGATGCCATTAACAACAGGAGACCAAAGCATACACTTGCCTCTGCAGAAGTAGTCCAGAAAATGGTCTGCTGTATCTTCCATCTTCTTCTGGAGTAAGTACAACCAAGCCTGATTCTCAGTTCTCAAGTTGAGAATTACGAAACCTTGATAAGCTTTCAGTTTGATAAGTCTTCAGCTGTAAGGTGCTCTCCCGCTTTTCCAAGGATGGTTTCCAATCTATGCACTTTCTTGGGCAGTTTTCTCTTCAGACATTAAGATACAGAGGGTGTCCTTTCGTAAGCACAAGCCAATTTCTTTCCCTTGGGAATCTCTTTAGCTACTCACTCTATACCAGCTTGTGCCACCACACAGATTAATAGACCTTCCCCCACCCTCTCCTCAACCCAGAGTTGGCTGAGTTAGCTCTATCTCCTTTCCTGTGTTGCATCTTTGACGCCTCAATCTCAGAGAGATTTGCCTTCCCCTTTATTGTATTAGGGCAACAATTGTATCTTGTTGCCCTCAGAGTTATCCCCCTTCCTCTCCAGAAGGACTCCTTTACCTAGCAGGTCATGTCAGTCCACTTCTGGCTACCCTTTGCATAAATAGGATTGCAGGCTTTCACTCTCACTCCAGCATACCTGATACGTGATAGTTCTGATACCTTTTCCTGGTTTGCCCATTGTGGGACACTCAACCCCCTAGGAAAAAAGCATTTTGTGGGAGCCTTAGTGGACATCACCTCCCTGAATGGTTTACCACCTTTAAGATCTGGCTTTTTCAGGGTTGAAATCCGTCTACCTCCTAATTATTAGAATTGGAGTTACCTTCTTTTCTCCTCCCTCTTTAGTTTGAAAAGCCTTTTTTTTTTTTTTTTTTTTTTGGGTCTAGTTCCTGTACACACCATGGGTGTCCATAACTGGGGCACCCCAAGTAGTTACTCACAGATGCAGTCTGCCTTCTCATCTGTATGAGAACATATTTTCCCATCTCAGGAGCGTTTATTTCATTTTTAGAATTATGATTGCTTTTACTTTGTTCTGCTATTTCATGGGACTCTGCTGTCAGTAGGTATCCTGGCTCAGATCCCATAAGTCCCCATCTAGGTATTGCACTCTGGTCTTCAGTTCCAGCTTACAATGATCTTAATTACCTGTGATATGGTGTAAAGCACTCTGATCTTGGAGAATCAGCCTGCTGTCTTGGGTCATAACCCTCTTGCTGCCACTAATATATGCCATAACCGACTTGCGCTATCACTACTCCCATTATTTTCACTAGAGGGCAGGTGAGACATCAGAGATCTAAAAGATGTCTCATGAAAGAGAACCTGTCGCCAAAAGAAAACCTTATAATGTTGTGGAGTTTTTGTCTACTGTGATGAAAAAAAGTGTTTTGAATAAGAAAAAAGTTAATTGAAAAGTAAAATTTTGAAAACCCTCTGTCCTTCACAATATTCTAAAAGTGAATTTAAAAAGTGAAGAGCTTTTCTTTAGCATACTAGGGCATAGTGGTCAAAAGCCCTTAAACGAGATCTTTCCACTGTGCCAGTATATCCCTCACTAATAAAGCATGTATAGCAAATAGAGGAAACTTTGTTGTTCTGCTGTGATGGCCTGTTGGAAGCATCTCGGCTTGTTTATTGCATCGTGCTTTTGGCCACGCACATGCATAGAACACTGTAGTTAAGATGCTGGTCTGTGTGATCCTGTTTTGAACCTGACTCGCATGATCTTTGAGGTACGACATTGCTTCAGCCCATCATATCACGCTTCAGCCTATGATACAATTATGTCACAATTTTATACCCCAGAGTACTGCTGTATTGAAGAGGGAGCCTAACGCAACATATTTTTAGATGTGGAAAGGATTATTACTGCCCTCCACAAGTCTTGGCATTGTGCAGCTTGATTCTCCTGTCTCGCCATCCCCCTTTTGGTACAAGGAGACCTGGAAAATCCCTCAAAACATTCCTTGTTAATTAATAGATAGATTGTGTAGGCTATTCTGAATGGATCACTCTAGAAAGGGTTTTTGCTCCTCCCAAAATCTTTTGCCCAACTCTATCCAATGGAAAATTAGTTGACTAGAAAATTGGCTTTCCCTGTGGTTGATATTGCCATCTCAGTCTTAAACATCTCCTTGTTTCTTTTTTTAAAGATTTTTTGTGATACTCCTTATGGCTCTTTTCTCGCACAGTTACTACTAGATCTTGGTGCAATTTTAGTATGTCATGCTCCAGCAAACTGAACTAGGGTAGTGAATAACCAAGATGACCCTGTTTTCCAGGAACATGCCTTAACAATGCTGTTCTTTTGTGTGGATTCCCTAGGGTCTGTCCTGAAAATAGCAGTAATCTCCATTCACATGCACAGAATTTTTGTGACTAAAAGCTCAAACAACTGATTCTGCCTCTACAAAGCTCTTCACACGTATTACTTTTCAGAGAAAATGCCTATTTGGAGATACATTTGATGCATTCTTGAAAATTGTCAATTGAGGGAAGGTTTTACTTTCACAACGGAAGATTCCAAAACTCCCTCAGAAGCCTATACCTCCCCAAAACACAGAACACCTTATCACTCTACCCAGGCTTTCACTTCAAAACCTAAGGCTAGTCCTTCCTTTCAGCGGAAGACATGGGCCACAAAAGCCCAGAAAAACCCTCTTCCCAGGTAAGGGAACTTTCACTTCTAAGTGTGCAGTGAAATCTGTTACTGTTTGCTTCTATCTCTGGTTTTTAAAAATCCCTGACCTGTGGGTTCAGTTGATGGTTATAAAGCGATGCAGTTAAAAACTCAACCCTCTTTCTACTTTTTTTTCTCAAATCAACCACAAACTGCTCAAGAACAATCAGATTTGCAGAATGCCTTAAGCCAGCCTCTCTCAACCAGGGTGCCTTGAGGCTTATTCAGGGGTGCTTGGCAAAATGTCTAAAAATTGGCCAAAACTTGTATACAAGCCAGCGGGTTGAACAAGCCTGCCTTTAAGTTACACAAAGCCACAGGCTTTCATTGTGCACCATTACGACCTTTTAGCCGCCGGCATCCTGGCAACCAAGGACATCATCAGTTGATAAGGAGGATGTCAGCTGCTTGCACAGCATCCTAGTTTGACCCTCCCCTGCCCTTCTCCATCAGTGCTGGGGTCACATTAGCTCAGTGACAAAGAAAAACTGAGGTAGAAGAGAAATACTGGAATTCTAGTCAGTACCAAAAGTGTATTTGCTTTGAAAGAATAAATCATCTCTAATTTTGGGTGTCCTACATGTGTGGATGTTGCTGCGTTATATAAAAGTTTTCACATTTATAATGGGGTGCCTCAAGACTGTCTATAATTTTAAAGGGTGCCTTGACTGAAAAAAGGTATAGAAACACTGCCTTAAGCTATATCTCTCCCCAGGCAGTAGTTGTGCCAATAAATACACAAGACAGGTTAAAATCCTCAACAAATATCTTAAAATTCTAAAGTTTTGCATGGAATCTGCAGAGTTGGTAATTACCGCTCTAAGAAAAGGGGGGATACATGACATTCAAGATGCCTATCTATTTATGCACCTTATCAGTGCTTTCTGTGCTTTGCAACAGCAGACAATCACTTCCAGTTTGTTACACTGCCCTTTGGCCTATCCAGAGTATTCACAAAGGTACTAGCACCTCTTCTTGCCCTTCTCAGAACTTAAGGCATCCAGGTCATATGCTTTCTAAGCATCCTTTTTCCTGATGGACTCATCTCCCAGCTGTCAACAAATGTCCACAAGGCATTCAGATGTTGCAGGTTTTTGGTTAGGTTATCAATTTAAAAAAAAAACTGCTTTCCAGCCTCCTCTTCTCGAATACTTGGGTCTGGTCTTAAACACATCCCAAGCAAAGGTTTTTTTTCCAGATAAGAAAACTCTCTCAGAGCTCATGCTAGAGAATTGAGGTCAAAGACACATCCCACAATGAGATTCTCAATGAGAGTTCTAGGAGTCATGATATCCTCCTTTGAGACTGCACCATTTGCCCAATTTCATTCAAGAGCTCTCCAACACAGAATCATGTCAACCTGTAGCATGCATGCTTTTTCTCACTACCTTCCCATGCTCCTTTCTAGCCACACATGGAACTCCCTATTTTTTTGGATTTCAAGCCCAGCTCTAACAGTTGAGAAGTTTTTTCTTCCCTTTCAGTGGACCGATGCCAGTCTGTCAGGCTGGGGTGGAGCCACAGTCCAGGAAAAATGGTAATTTGTGAAAATCAAGCTGTCTATTAGCATCCTGGAACTCAGAGCGGTTTGGATGGCTCTGCAACCCCCCTCTGCAAGGACACCCAATCAGGAGCTAAACCAGCCTTTCTCAAACAGGGTGCCCAGGTACCCTGGGGTGCCTTGAGGATTCTTCAGGGGTGCCTTGGCACATTAGATGAGTTATGGAGAAAAACTGAGGGAGAAGAGAAACGCTGGAATACTACTCAGTACTAGTGTGCAACAGTGTATTTGCTTTGGAAGAGTAAATCACCTCTAATGCTGGGTGTCCTATGTGTGTGGATGTTGCTTCATTATATAAAACTATTAGAATTGTTTTTCACATTTTAGCATGGGGTGCCTCAAGACTGTCCATAATTTTAAGGGGTGCCTCGGGACTGTCCATAATTTTAAAGGGTGCCTTGACTGAGAAAAGGTTGAGAAACACTGAGCTAGACAATGCCATGACTATGGGGTACCCGGAGCCGTGTAGCCTTGAAGGAAATAAGTCAGATAATCTTGTGGATGGATGCTCGCTGTCCAACAAACTCTACAGTCCACTTTCCAGAAGTGCAAAATAGGAAAGCGAGCTTCCTCAGCCACCACCACCTTGATTAAGAGGACTGAGCACTTAACCTATACTGTATATTTTAACCACTTGCCCTCCAGAGTATTTACCCCCTTCCTGATCAGGCCATTTTTTTGCGTTATGGTGCTATGCTACTTTAACAGTTGCGCGGTCATGCAACGCTGCACCCAAATGAAATTTATGTCCTATTTTTTCCCCACTAATTGACCTTTCTTTCGGTGGTATTTGATCGCCTGTGCGTTCAGGCGATTGACCTGGTGATTGACAGCCACGAATGGCGGCTCGGGTAGGGCTCGCACACGCCCCCTATGCGGAAATACAAAATCATGTGTGTGTGTGTGTGTATATATACAGTGGGGATTGAAAGTTTGGGCACCCCAGCTAAAAATTTGTATTAATGTGCATAAAGAAGCCAAGGAAAGATGGAAAAATCTCCAAAAGGCATCAAATTACAGATTAGACATTCTTATAATATGTCAACAAAAGTTAGATTTTATTTCCATCATTTACACTTTCAAAATAACAGAAAACAAAAAAATGGCGTCTGCAAAAGTTTGGGCACCCTGCAGAGTTAATATTAGAGATGAGCGAATTATTAAAAAATTCGATTCGGCTGATTCGCCGAATTTGCGGGAGAAATTCGATTCGATGCAAATTTATTCGCCGCAAATTTAACTTATTAATAGGGTTTCTAGGCTTCAGAGAGCCTTTATATTAGTGCAGAACACTGTACCTTTAATTTAAATGCCCTTGGAGTCTGCTGGGGAAGAGAAATAATACTGTCAGTCAGTATGACATGCAGATGAGTGCCGTCGATCTTAGAATCACCGCACACTTCACTCATTTGGGCAGTCACGGGGCACGACGAAGAAGAAGTAGAATGAAAAGAAGAAGAATGAAAAGAAGAAGAAGAATGAAAAGAAGAAGAAGAAGAATGAAAAGAAGAAGAATGAGAAGAAGAAGAATGAAAAGAAGAAGAAGAAGAAGAATGAAAAGAAGAAGAAGAAGAAGAATGAAAAGAAGAAGAATGAAAAGAAGAAGAAGAAGAATGAAAAGAAGAATGAAAAGAAGAAGAAGAATGAAAAGAAGAAGAAGAAGAATGAAAAGAAGAAGAATGAAAAGAAGAAGAATTCCAGTACAGCAAAAAGTGTATCTGCAGAGAGCTCCGCTATTTCTGACAGTTCTCTGACAGTTCCTTCACATTTACAGCGGTTGAAACATTGTATCTATTTATTTCCGAATAAAAACATCTGTATCCTAAATGGAAACAAATAGATACAATGTTTCAACCGCTGTAAATGAACTGTCAGAAATAGCGGAGCTCTCTGCAGTGACACTTTTGCCGGCTGATCGGGGAAAATTCGATTCATGCACCCGAAGTTTGCTAAAATTCGGATTCGATGCGAATCGAATTTTTCCTGATACTCGAAACGAATTCCACTTCGCCAAGTTCGATTCGCTCATCTCTAGTTAATATCTTGTACTGCCCCCTTTGGCAAGTATCACAGCTTGTAAATGCTTTTTGTAGCCAGCCAAGAGTCTTTCAATTCTTGTTTGAGGTATCTTTGCCCATTCTTCCTTACAAAAGTCTTCCAGTTCTTGGAGATTTCTGGGCTGTCTGTCACGCACTGCTCTTTTAATGTCTATCCATAGATTTTCAATTATGTTGAGGTCAGGAGATTGTGAAGGCCATGGCAAAACCTTCAGTTTACGCCTCTTGATGTAATCCCCCGTGGATTTCGAGGTGTGTTTAGGATCATTATCCATTTGTAGAAGCCATCATCTCTTTAACTTCAGCTTTTTCACAGATGGCATCAAGTTACCATCCAAAATTTGCTGAAATTTTATTGAATCCATTTTTCCTTCTACTCGTGAGATGTTCCCTGTGGTGGTTTATGTAAGGATTTCTTCTACTTCTAAAGGGCGTGTCCCTTTCCCTTAGATGAAATATTACAGTGCCTCCAGCCGTTAAAATACGGCAAATATTTAGTAAACCAATAATTTGGACACCTTGATAATTGGATCACCACTTATTATTATACCTTGAATTCTTTTAGCCAGTATGATTTCGTACCATACACACAAAATTTGCCTTATAATAGATAAATATAAAAATTTATTTATGTACAAAAATTATATATATATTAACACAAAACACAAAAGACTGGTGATAAATGAATATTGATGCACACAATCAAAGATATACCCTATCAATGTAATACACAATAATAATGTTTCCAACTAATTACATCAATATAACAATTTCTAGATGATCTGATTATTAATTTAATTTATTAATAATTAATAATTTCGAGTATCTCAAAGGTTATATTCTTACAAACCGTGGCCATAGGATTGAAAGAAGATGTTCTCTGATAAAATATACTCTAATTATTAATATTTAATAAATTATGAAATATGAAAAAATTATAATATGACACCAAACAATTTTAACAGTAAAACAGGATCTCTCTACATATATATAACTACCCAATATAGTTGTAATACACTAAGGTAATTCTATGACTCTACACAACAGAGAAAGTAGGCAATGCAAAATTAAATTAACAGTCTCACCACACCCGGAATTCAGACTATGAAACTCTCCCGTGGATCAGCTGGCAATGGAGCGCCTTTTAAAATGATATCATAGGGCAAGTGATAGATATTTAGTATGGGAGAATGTAGGAAGTTAGGAGTACAGAGGTTTAGCAATTTAGTAAAGTTTGGAAGTTTGAAAGGATGGAAGAGGGGTTATAGAGAGGTCTCTTCAGATGTCTTCAGATTCTTCTCATGAGGTCTTTCTTCAGTCAGGGTTTTCTTTTAAAGAGGTTTTTCTTTTGATGAGTTTTTTTTTCTTAAAGGTACAAGGGCTTTTATACCAACTAATCCATTGTTCTAAGATACCTTCCCACCAGGCTTCTTGATTGGCTAGTTGAGAAATGTGTGTACATAAGCTATTTCTCACCTGCCCGCCAGATGGCAGTCATGTATCATAGAACAATTTGAGTATTTGAGATGACTCATACCTCGGGTGGAATTTTAAGGTAATTTCAGGGATTAAATATACGTCTTTTTCCAGATATATAAGTGATCATACCTATAGTGTTCTAAATAAGAACCATGGAATATATGTGTATATTCAGTTATTCCTCCCTGAAATACAAGCTTGTGTGAAAGCATCTATTTCCTGATGAGACATACAGCTGAGGCTAACTTACAATATATCTTACTTTTCATCATCTCAATACTCAAGTTAGTGATATATAATTCCCATTGCTGAATATTTGGTGGTGTGTGAAACCTATTCTTTATAACATCTCTAGATACTATGCTTTTGTAGTAATATCTTTGTGGTTAGATACATTCAATTTTTAGTCTTAAATGTCCTGAATTTAACTTCTTTGTTTTAGAACCAACATTTTCTATGTGTAGGGAAAAACTCTCTGTTTGCCTGGCTCTTGTATTGGAGTCACAGTAAACAACTATTAATACTTTCACCCTTGGTGGACAATAGCATATTGTGATAGTTTGAGAGGTCTGTTGGTTTATCACACTCTGCAAGGTTTGGGTAAGCTCTCGGACAATCAGTTTGGTTCCTCTATTGTCATGTCCAGACCTTGTATATGTTTACCTGCTATTGAAGTCTGAATAATGGTGTTTGACCACCTGTAGAACTTCAAATAGTATATTGTCTCTAGGAGGAAAAAAGAAATCCCTTCACCCATCGTTTACATTTCTCTAGCTAGATGGTCATTTGACTTTCCAACCAAGACAAATTAACCCTTAACGCCCGGCTATGCTGACTTGCTGTTATGTCGGATTATGCCTTGATAAATCATGTTTTTGAGACATAATTTCAAAAGGTCCACAACATCCCTGTGCCACTGGCTGCAACACAACCCCAAAGCATGATTGATCCAACCCCATGCTTAACAGTTGGACAGAGGTTCTTTTCATTCAATTCTGTGCCCCTTCTTCTCCAAACGTACCTTTGCTCATTCCGGCCAAAAAGTTCAATTTTAACCTCATCGGTCCACAGAACTTGTTTCCAAAATGCATCAGGCTTGTCTATATGTTCATTTGCAAAGTTCAAACGATGCTTTTTGTGGTGAGGACATAGAAGAGGTTTTCTTCTGATGACTCTTCCATGAAGACTATATTTGTACAAGTATCTCTTTATAGTGGAATAGTGTACCACAACTCCAGTGTCTGCCAGATCTTTCTGGAGGGATCTTGCAGTCAAACGTGGGTTTTGAATTGTTTTTCTCACAATCCTGCGAGCTGTTCTGTCTGATATTTTTCTTGGTCTTCCAGATCTTGCTTTAACTTCCACTGTTCCTGATGACTGCCATTTCTTAATTACATTCCGAACAGAGGATATTGACATATGAAAACGCTTTGCTATCTTCTTATAGCCTTCTCCAGCTTTGTGAGTGTCAACTATTTTCAGTTTCAGTTTTCTAGACAACTGCTTAGAAGAACCCATGGTGCTGATTGTTGGGGCAAGGTCAGAGGAGTCTGGGCATTTAAAACCTTTGAGATTGACATCACCTGGTCTTCCCAGACGATGATTGAGAACAGTCCATGACACTGGCAGGTCTCAGCTTTGCAAAGGGGGCAGTGCATGCTATAAATTCTGCAGGGTGCCCAAACTTTTGCAGACACCATTTTTTTGTTTTCTGTTATTTTGAAAGTGTAAATGATGGAAATAAAATCTAACTTTTGTTGACATATTATAAGAATGTCTAATCTGTAATTTGATGCCTTTTGGAGATTTTTCCATCTTTCCTTGGCTTCTTTATGCACATTAATACAAATTTTTAGCTGGGGTGCCCAAACTTTCGATCCCCACTGTATATATATATATATATATATATATATATATATATATATATATACGTGATTTTGTGCACCCCTGCCGCCCTGTAGCAGTATATCTGCTGTAGAGCGGCGGGGATGTGGTTAAATGTGATGAAGTGGGTGAAATTTGATGTAGACATCCTAGCATCCAGATTCAACAACAAATTTCCTGTTTGTATCCAGGAGCATAAATCCCCTTGCCCTAGCCTTTGATGTCTTGATAATTTCCTGGTCTCAGTTCAGGTTAATTTAAGCCTTCCCTCCGGTGCAAATTCTGCTTCCTCTGCTCAAATATATAGAGCACGAGAGTAAAACATTGATTATAAACGCACTGAATTGACCAACAAGAATCTAGTGTTCAGACTTCTAGTTGATGTTCCCTTACCTAGAAATCCTTCTTTGCCTGGTGTGAGCACAGGCACATTAGTGCCAGAGATTACTCTGTGATAGAAAAGAGAGACAACAGTGCCGCATGTGTAGATTGTTTGAAAAGCAGGCAAATTTAACCACTTGCCGCCCTGCCACTGTAGAAATACGGCGGCAGGGCGGCACTGGCAGGCAAAACCACGTTTTAAAACGTGTGTTCTGTAAACAAATATGGGGCGCGCACGAGGTGCGCCGCCGCCCTATCTGTCCCGCCGATCATCGCCGCGGATGTCAGTAGCCGGGTCACAGCCGGTCCTTAGCGGCTGTTTTCCGGCGATCGGCGGTAAACAGTGACAGAGAGCACAGCTGCAGTAGCTGTGCTGTCTGTCACTTCCTTGTCAGCTCGAGGACGAGCTGATCGAGACAGAAGAGTTTCTCTCTCTCTCGATCAGCGGTGTCCTGTGCAGCACACACCCCCGCCCCCTAGTAAAACACTCCCCCTCGCTCAGATAACCCTTCCCTGGGAAATAAAGTTAACTTCTTCCTCCCCAGTGCCATTAGTACAGTGTCAGTGTTTTTCTTTTTGCACTGATCACTGTATTAGTGTTTTTGGGGATGTCAGTACCCCCCAATGTCAGAATGTCCGCCGCAGTCCCGCCATAAGTCGCTGGTTGCTGCCATAAGTCACTGATCGCCGCCATAATTCACTGATTGCCGCCATTATTAGTATAAAAAAAAACCTAAAAATCCCAGTACCTTTCCCGCCATTTGTAAACGCTATAACTTTCACGTAAACCAATTAATTTACACGTATTGTTTTTTTTTTTTTAGCAAAGACATGTCGCAGAATGCATTATGGCAGAAATTTGTGACTAAATTTGATTTTTGCATTTTTTTTTACTGGACATGTTTTATAGCAAAAAGTCCAAAATATTGGTTTTTTTTGCTCAAAATTTTTTTATAGCGCAAAAAATAAAAACCGCACAGGCGATCAAATACCACCAAAAGAAAGCTCAATTTGTGGGGAAAAAAAGGACGTAAATTTTGTTTGGGTGCAGCATTGCATGACCGTGCAATTATCAGTTGAATTAGTGCAGGCCTGGTCATTAAGGGGGGTAAATCCTCTGGAGCTCAAGTGGTTAATGGTAAAATGCACTCACAAGAGTGAAGATTAAAAGCATGTCATGGTGTATGGTGGTCCGGTGGAGTTGATAGTCTTATGCGGCACTCTTGGTGTACCCTTGCCGCTCTGGTGGTGTCCGGGGCTCGGGGAGTAGCAGAGAGGCGCAGGGAAGCTCAATCAGATGGAGTCACAGCACGAACCAGGTTTCCAAAATGACACGCGTTCGGAGCATGTGCGCTCCTTCGTCAGGCCAATCTGGTGGCCATCTTAGTGAAAGTTAATATGGGCAATGCAAGTAGGCGGAGTGGCCATGCAGATCATCCCGCACTACAGCTGAGATAGGAGTGGTTCACACTAAGAGCGCTCGATATTGGCGGTGGAAAGTTAGTGACATGCAGCAACAGTAAACACAAAAAAAGGATATACCAATGGTACTTGCAAAGGAAGCTGGGAGATTAAATACAACACTGGAAGGACACAGGCCACCCTACTTTCCATACCTTAGTTTCTCTTCATTGCTCTCTACATAACTGATTATGGCACGGGGTTAAATTACAGGGGAGGTGCCTAGGGGATGTGTCCTCAAAAGATTTACCATTGTCCAATCGCCTGAATTGCGTCATAATCTTCTAGTGGTAGGAATTATTAGCTGGCTAAAGTTTTTCATTTGCCAGTATCCACTTCCTTTTGTTATTGGCAAGAGTTTTTGTGTCCTTCAGTGGATCCCAACAAAAGGATTGTTTGGTGAGTATAAAAATCCTATTTTCTGTTTTTTCATTTAGCATTTTGATTACGGTAAAATAAGCATTCCTCAATCAACTATTTGTGGAAATGTTTACCCAGCACTTGCAGTTTTCAACGCTGCCATCTCTGCTCTCTCAGTGCTGCTACCCTTAGTTTCTGGAAAAGTGTGGACGAGGCAGTCTTACTTGGGAGGAAAGTGCAGGGGCATCCTTGCCATCCAATTTTACAGGAATGTGTGTTTCTCTGGAACACATTGTTGGGAGAAACAGATATAATCCCTGCAAGGGTGGCTCCATAGAACACTGCATGAGAAAGTAGTCACCCTAAAACAGGAAAGCTTGGACAACAATCACGGCACCAACTTAAACAGGAGCATACTTAAGGATTAAAAAATAAATAAACTGCATTCTCTTTAAGTGATTATAGCAGTTCCAGAGATTTCTTAAAGCAGAATTTCACCCAAAAGGGGAACTTCCACTTTAACTCCTCCTCCCCTTATCCTCTTCCATATTTGGCATATAATTTTTTGTTAGGGGGAGCAGGTACCTAGTTTTGACGGTGATGGGCAGTCCTAGATGGTATAAACCTTCTCTCTGAAATAGGCAAGCTAGTTATTTCTGCCTAGTGTTTCAGGAGTATAGACCTGGTTCCCTGCTGGGACCTGTGGTTCCATAGCTTTTTGTTCCCCTTTTTCTTTTTTCTTGGGATTTTTTCTCCTGCAGAGACCTTCATTCCACAGCCAGGCTGGGCGATGGGCTGGATAATATAAATGGTCACTCCTCAGTCTGGCCAACTAAAACGCACAGACCTTTAGCTAAGCCCTGGGCTGCGACAAAGACCCATGCTGGACCAGGGTGGCGAGCTAGTTAAATGTCTCGCAGGAACACATATGACCAGGCACCGCAGTCCGTATTACAGCGTTACCCTGGTCGATAGCCCCCCTCTTTGTTGGCAAGAAGGATCTGTCATGAGGCATTCATCCAGGGGTAACACTGTGACACAGACTATAAGCTCCAGGTCATGTGTCCCGACGAGATGTCCCCGTCAACGATGGGGCTTCGATGCAGCGCGGAGCTAGCATTCTGCAGGCACTCCTGGTCAAACTGGGGTGACAACTGGACCTAGATCGTCCAGCACAGCTTTTATTAAAAGATTTTCAAAGGAAAGAACAAATCCCAGGAAAAAAGATAAGAAAAAAGCTGTGGGGCCACATGTCCCAGTATAAGATCAAGTCCATATTCCTGAACGCTAGGCAGAATGACTGGAGGCCTATAGCAGAGAGAAGGTTTTATGCCTAGAGGACTGACCATAGGAGGTGCCGAGTTTTTTTTCTGCCTAGTGTCCTAGAAGTAGTGTCCTACTTCTTTTGGTGTGGCTATAAAACCCTGTTTGATCATGGATAAAGAAGAAGAGGCTGTGTCCATCAATTAAATCAGAGAAAGGGATTTTACAGTGAGCAACAAAATATCCTGTTTTTACACTATCTCTAATTTTATTAACTTTATTGCTATCACAAGGGATGAACAACATCCCTTGTGACAGCAGGGGCTATGACAGGTCTTTCATGCTGGACTTCATCACGCCGATGTCGCGCTCCAGGGTGTACTCTGGACGCTATCTTCCGATACTCACACATTCCCGCCGGCTCCTTGTGATCATCCAGATTCTCTCCCCCAGCGCTGACTACGGCTTTCACATCGAGGACGCATGCATGTCCTCTATCTTTATAACATATGCCAAAGCCCTCCTTTTCTCCTTCATCATGTAAGTGTTTCTTACTGTGTTCCTCAATAAATGTTCCACATACTGCACTTAAAGGCACTTTTTTTTCTCTTTTTTATATCTTTACCCAGAGCCTGCTACAACTACAAGAGCTTGCCCTAGTGCTATATGGACTGCATTTGTGTTTATTTTATGTCACTGGACTTTATTATGAATGTTGTTCAGTGCTCTCTGTCATTAGGCATTGAGAAATTTGTATGCATTGATTCCTTGTTTATTTGTTCCTTCTTTCTGGAGAGATCTGGGGTCTATTAGGCTCTGGATCTCTCTTGGCCACCAGTGCTGCCAATCAGACACAGATCGTTCTGATCCGGCCGCTTTCCTGGCCGTTAACAACCATACTGTGATGATACCTGTAGATGCAGGCAACATCCCGTTATAACCACTGAAACTCAAGGACATCCTTGGAAAGGAAGTGGTTAAATACATTGGTACTTCCTTCCCAGTGATGGGAACAGGCTTCACTGAAATGGATGAGTTTTACAAATAAGGTATATTGTTTTATGGGCTACCATACTTTACCATAAGAATTTACATGTGTTTGCAGACCCCTTAACTTGTTTGATTTCTTTACCTAAGGATTTTTAATTCCTTGAGGTCAGGCTTGTTTTTCAGGCACCCCTGCTAGACATCACAGCCAAATCTTCAACTTCTGCTGCTCAATTTGATCAAGAACTACATAATGAAGGGCAGCATCATGCCAATGAGGCCAACTATTTGTTCTCTTCTGTCAGGTCAGCATACAGCAGAGCTTGGTGTATGTTGCCTCCTTCCCCAGTCTGAGTGCAGAAGGAGATTAAAAATCACTTGCATTAATTGCATTTAAATACACATGCACATTTTGTTTTAATTTTCTATCTGCCTGCAGTTCTACTTTAAAGTTTATTTACCCCATGCTGGTGGCTTGCAAATATGCTCTAGTGGTAGTCGTTGATTTCTAGGTCATTTATTAATTTTTCCATCCTTGATTTCAAACAGTCATTTATATTTTTTTTATCTGTTTACACATGTATACTTACAGGTTGTTTGCCTTCTGTCCAGTAATCGCAAAGACCGATATGATGCTGTTAAGAAGTTTCTTTGTATCGATCGCCCAGTTCCCAGTCAGTGTGTTATAGCAAGAACATTAAGCAAACCTCAAACTATTGCTTCGATTGCTACAAAAATTGCATTACAGATGAACTGCAAAATGGGTGGAGAACTGTGGAGCCTGGAAATACCTGTAAGTATTGATATGAGAGTAGGGGTTCTTAAATTAAAACAACTGTATATCCTATGCATACAGGATACAGGATTTTGATTCTTAGACCATCTGCAAACTCCCCCTAGTGTATCCATATAGCTGTCCATTCTGTGAGGCTTCAGTTTTTTGCTAGTTTCCTTTCGTTTTGTTCTCCTTTTCCTGTTGGAGAATTATTTTTTACTAGTTTTTCTCTGCTTTTTTGACTGACACTTCTATCAAGATCTGATTGTTTATTCTTTTATGGCTCACTAGCAGTTTGTGGTTTGGTTATCCTCAGTGTATACCTTAAGAACCGTACCCATACCTTGTTGTACCAGATCTGTCCTGTAATGTTTGCTTCAGAGACTGTCTCTTGCTTTCGATTCTCATCTTGGCATGTGATGCAAAGAGCAAGTTATTTCAAGGATGCTGTCCAAAATCATGGTCCATTCCCATGGCACCCAGACCCTGAAGACCCCTTCTGGGGTATGCCTACTGTGATGGCCAAAGCTTGGACTGTGCACAGGAACAGTGACTTAGACTAAGATAGACAGTTTTCTTGCACTTTATATATACTAGTTCCTTGATCTACAGTATCTCACAGAAGTGCGTACACCCCTCACATTTTTGTAAACTTTATTATACCTTTTAAGGTGACAACACTGAAGAAATGACATTTTGCTACAATGTAAAGTAGTGAGTATACAGCTTGTATAATAGTGAAAATTTGCTGTCCTCTCAAAATAACTCAACACACAGCCATTAATGTCTAAATCGCTGGCAGCAAAAGTGAGTACACCCCTAAATGAAAATGTCCAAATTGGGCCTAATTAGCCATTTTCCCTCCTCTGTGTCATGTGTCTTGTTAACGTTACAAGGTCTCAGGTGTGAATGGGGAGCAGATGTGTTAAATTTGTTGTATCGTTCTCACTCTCATACTGGTCACTGGAAGTTCAACACGGCACCTCATGGCAAAAGAAAAAAAAGAATTGTTGCTCTACATAAAGATGGCCCAGGCTATAAGAAGATTGCCAAGACCCTGAAACTGAGCTGCAGCATGGTGGCCAAGACCATACAGCAGTTTACCAGGACGGGTTCCACTCAGAACAGAAAATGTATATTGTATAGGGTGCGCTTGTTGGAGTCCAACCTTTGTAGCTGTAAGATAAAGGTGCCAGATGGATATCAGGGATGGATGGATGGGAGCAGTAACACTTAGGCAGCTCTTCTTAGAGTGGAAGCAAGGCTCTAATGCAGTAACAAGAAAAAGAGAGGAAGGCGCCTCTAAGTGCAGTATTGACAATTTATTCAGTAAACAATGGAAAATTTGCACTTACAAGATAAACGGTTAAAAAGGCTCATTGTGTGGTAATTAGATCCAGGTGGGACATCCAGCTGTCCAGCAGCAAACTATGCCTATAGGATCAGGAAGTAGAGACCAAGATGTGCCTGTGCATCAAAAATGAAGCTTGGAGAGCAGAGTCAGATGTAGCAGGTGAAGGGGGCAGTAATGCATTTTGGAGCATGCTCAATAGGCTCCTTCTTCAGACCTGAGCCTCAGTAGAACCCTGACATTTTTATAGTGTGAAGGGAATGGGAGTGAGGCAAGTAATTCCAGGGTCCTAAGGACCTACATGTGTCCCTGCATCGTGCAAGAATTAATACAAGTATAAAACAGAAATAAAAACACACGAGAGAATAGCTCTAATGCTTTAGGGTTAAAAAGTATACGAGTGTGTATGTATACATATAATAACATATATCTAAAAAATGTCATATTCGATAGAAGGGAAATGGAAAATGACAATTACATCTAAAAATAAATAAATAGAATGGAACAATGGAGGTGAAAATAAATATTAATAATAATGAATAAATCAATGAGGTAGTGAAAAAGGTAGATTATTGTACCATAAATAAAAAATTAATAGAAATAAATATAAAAACAAAATAAAAACAAAGTTAGAAAAATGCATTTTAATAAAAACGCATTATAATAAATGGGCTTGCTATAATAGTATGTGAATTTTATGTATCTCATTATCCCTTTGTGATGTAATAAAAGGGATCGTAGTTAAGTGAGAGAGGGATAGGAAAGGGATATACCTAAATTAGTTGGAAAAAGTACAAACAGCTGTATAAGGATGTTGTGTTGATATTTATAACCACCATTTGGAGGGAAGCGAATGTCTCTATAAAATGGAGCGTATTTCAAGCTCTTCATTTAGACCACCAGGGGATAACACATCCAAGGTGTAGATCCAAAAAGTTTCCCTCTGACAGAGACGCAAAAAACGCTCTGCCAGAGGGAGGTCCCGTGGCATTCCTTCAATGATCCACACATTAAGACCGTCAGTGGATTTTTCGTGGCATTCAAGGAAATGTCTGGGTACGCTATGCTGATCTTTTCCATCCTCTATGAGGCGACGGTGCTCACCAAAACGTTTACGAAGGGTATGTGTGGTTCTACCCACATAGTTCAGACCACAAGGACAAATTAGACAATAGACCACGTATTCAGAAGAGCATGTTTAAAATTCCTTAATCTGATATGATATCTCTTTAACAGTGAACTCCTTTTGTCCATGATGAATAAACTGGCATGTCTTACATAAGGGTTTTTTGCACTGATACATACCAACATTAGGGGAAAGGGTGAGAGGAACTGTGTTCTTTCTCTTAGTTTTAAGTTTGCTGAGTGCTATTTTACCTTTTAAGTTGGGAGCTTTCCTGTATGAAAACTTGGGTTGTTGTGGTAAAAGTGATTTGAAGTAAGGGTCTTGGTGCAAGATTGGCCAGTGTTTACGTATAGTATATTCCATTTGCTTATGATGACTATGGAACTGAGTGACAAATCTAATCTGTGATGGCATATTTTCAGTAGAATGTTAAGGCAGTGCTGGAAAATAATGGTGGCCACACAAAATATTGACACTTTGGGGTTTATTTACTAAAGCTGGAGAGTCCAAAATCAGACTCCCTTCTGCATAGAAACCAATCAGCTTCCAGGTTTCATTGCCAAAGCTTCATTGAACAAGCTGAGGTTAGAAGCTGATTGGTTTCTATGCAGAAGGGAGTCTGATTTTGGACTCTCCAGCTTTAGTAAATAAACCCCTTTGGGTCCAATTTGGACATTTTCACTTAGGGGTGTACTCACTTTTGTTGCCAGCATTTTAGACGTTAATGGTTGTGTGTTGAGTTATTTTGAGGGGACAGCACATTCACACTGTTATACAAGCTGTACACTCACTACTTTACATTGTAGCAAAGTGTCATTTATTCAGTGTTGTCACATGAAAAGATATAATAAAATATTTACAAAAAGAAGAGGAGTGTACTCATGTCTGTGAGATACTGTACAAGTGTTTTTGGTTTCTTGGCTCTGTAATTCACACTTTTTTATATCCCATTATACTAATGGAAACACAATAGTACTAAGCTGACTATGCAATGTGACAGTTCGTTGTCTCAGCTATTGCCTGATACCTCAGAGACACAGCCACTGGAACTTCTTTTCATGAGTACCTTGCAGGGGAATCTCCTCTGTTAGCAGTTGCAAATTACAGGTTTTTTGGGAGCAGGAGCTCATAGGTCAGATAGTGGGAATTCTGCTGCAAGCCCTGAGGAAATGTCAAGTTCTACTCAGGTTGACAGCTGTTCTGGAGCAAAATCTTACCCCTCCATTCCATGATTCGTGCTCCCTAATAGACATGAAGCATGCAGCCTGCTTGGCTAAAGCAGAATTCTCTGCCACTATGTCCAAATTTCAAATGCTGTTGCCACTTCTGGAATTAGCAAAAGCCATAAATGCCCTTCTGCCTCTCCTCCTCCTGACTATTTTCACGGGTTACAACTTGAATTACTCTAGTCTAGTTAAATTTGCAGAAGGCAAGGGGAATCTGACATCTTAGCAGAAGCTGCTGAAGAATTTTAATGCCAAAATTTGTGAAGTTAATTCTTTAGCTATTGATTGAAGAACTGCATACTAGTTTCTGGCTAGTTACACTTATTAGTTCTGCGCAACTTCCACATACTCCAGTAGGTACAAAATAGAAGGCAATACCTAGAATCCCTACTCTTGATCATGCAGATTGGGCTTTATATCATGAATAGCCCGACACTAGATGTTCACTCCTTTGGGGAATTTATCTGCCCTTTTCCCTAAGAAAGAAGATTTCATAATTAAATTGACCTTTTCCACTGTGGATCTGTTCATTCATGAAAATAATCAATCTACTGTTTCTGGCATTTGCAACCAGCTAGTGCCACTCTGTCAGTTTTGTAGACTATGGCAAACTGAACTGGAGATGTCAGCACTGAACTTTCTATCGATATGAATACTACTGTTTCCACTAGATTACAGCTCTGACCCTCGCCTGTACTATTCTGTGTAGATAAAATGGAGAATGTAATTCCTCAAATCCTGAATTTCACTATTTTTTGTGCACATACACAGAATTTTATGGTTTAGTGCTTGGTCTGGCATTGCTTGGGATAGGTGGCTTTTGCACATGTCTTATAAGGTGTGCTTTTGTATGTTAAATCCGTTGAGCCCTGGAGGTGTGATGACATCTACTGACCGTTGCTTCAGTTTAGAACAGAAACAACCTGACTTTTATTTCTATAAAGTTTTATTCCATTTTTTAATATGTTTCAAACACGTAAGGCAATGTGATTACAATGTGTGCTCTATAACAAAATTGCAGCGCTAAAGATCAAAAATGACACTAGTGTAATTGACATGAGTAACAATATAAAGTGACAGGTGATATATGAGACGCTGATATATAGCGTAACAAAGTGATAATGTTTTGGTTCAGACTAAGTGTCCGAAGATTATCTGCTCCTGTCCTAATTATTCATGTGTGATGCGCGCATCTGAAGAAATCACACTGACACACTCGTTCAGTGTTGTGAAACTTCTGCTTTATGGGAATGAGGAAGTGAGTTTATATACACAAGATAATGCAAGGGTCATTTGAGCGCAGCATTAGCATTATTGAGCTATATATTAGTCTTTGATTGGTCATGTTCACGCGAAAGCAATCTTCCTTCAGAATATAGGCGTGATCTTCTTCTAGGTGTTGTCCGGAAAGAAATATTGCCTTTGTTGTTAAGCTTTTCACTCGATGGGAGGGGTTGCTGAGCAGCTATTTTTTAGTAACACAACACAAGCACGGAACATATATTTACATACAAAGCATTTAGAAATATAAAAGTATATATGTATAAAAAATGTATATATTCAACAGGAAACCAAATAGGCATTTTACCATATCCATCACAGTCCCCCCTTAAAATGATTATTTTACTCTGTCCCTATAAGACCTAGCTCATCTGTCCTTATGTACCTTAGAACTCTTTTATGCTGTACGTTAGACAGGTGATGACTATTTCATCACCCCCCTTGCCACAGACTTTGTACATAAGGAAGTCAGATGCTATCCCTACAAAATTGTGAGATTACTGTTGGCGGGGAGGGACCACAATGGGGTATAAGGGTTTTCTTTATCTATCATGTGGAGATTCTCTTCCTCCTGGTTCAGGAAGGTAGGTGTACTGTTGTCTACAGCCTTGCTTATCAATTTCTTCACACATGGTATAACAGAGCATACAACCAGGGCCAGAAGAGTCAGAATTATTAGTACAGTTACCCCTATTTGGGCAAGTATCTTTTGCCACCCACTCATCCAACTGAAGTGTTGATCCCACAGGTCTGTGAATTCTTCTTCAACTCAACTCACAGGTCTTCTCATTTCTTTATAGCCAGAGTAACCGTACCATTTGGGCCAGTATTGTCAGGAATATATGTACAACATGTTCCGGTTCCTTCTATCATTTTACAGACACCTCCTTTCTCCGCTAAAATCATGTCCAGAGCCATCCTATTCTGGAATGTCATGTAGGACGTAGGGGCTAACTGGTCAACGATTCCTTGGAGGGCATCCCTGGTGTAATTCACAAATCTCTGTTGGTTGTAGTATATGTAATTTATCCAATCTACATTTTTATTAACAGTTATCATGGGAATCAGGGATTCGAAGCCTGCTTTTACTTAGTTTCTGGCAATAAATTCATTAGGCACCCCCCTTGGGACTCCAATGGCATCTATATACACATGAGGGTCAAACCTACCAGAAGGGGCTTTTCGCTTCCTACGGCCAGGCATTGGGTCATGGGTATTTTCTACTAGGATGTGGAGAGGCATAATGGCATTTGCAAGAGCACACTCACCAGTCCAAGTCCCTTCCAATCTGGTTCTAATCTTTTGGTCCCCACAGATCCAGTATATGTCACCGAGAGATTGGGTCTGATTCTGCACCTTAACCCCCGGAATGCTGCTGTAGGTGGAACAATAATCTTCTGTAAAATTACCCAGGAACCTCCCTTTACCTTTATAATTAGAGTAACAGGTGTAATTCCCTGGATAGATAGTAATACCCTCTCCAGGCTTTGAGATTTTAGTAACTATCGGATATTCCTTCTTCCATTTCTCACATGTGGAGTGGTTGGTGGATTTGTTTGTGAACAGGCTGAGGAAGCATTGCTCATTATCCCGTGGGATTGGGAGAGGGACGGTACCTAAGTGTGGCCTAGCACTACCACAGACATAACAATTACTTCTGTTATGTTGTCTGACACTGAACCTCATCCACTCAAGCCACAGGTTGGTATGAGAGAAACCAGTTTCTGCGGTCATAGTGTCTTCAAAGGTGGGGTTTGCTATTGCCACCATGTCACCTATGGTACGAATGGAGCGTCTGAGGGGATTGACCACTGGTTCTGATGAGTGATACATGTCTTTTAGTTGAAGCCTTTTTGGAGAACCAGTTCCAGAAAAGCTGGTCCTGCCTATCCAATAAATACCTGCATCACCGGGGCTGGGATTCTCTATATTTAAGGTGAGCCTTTCCCCCTTGTTATTACACCCTGACCTCAAAAACGTCATACGGTCCGATATCCAAGATGGCAGCGGGAGCAGTCATGCATTAGGAGCTCCTGCGCTCCTAGCCCCAATCCGTTGCCATCCGGGCCGCAGCGGGGCCCCTAAGACACTCCCGGCCCAGTCCGACCACCAGGGAAGGCTTCTGGACCTTTTCCCGGATCTCCGGGAATCGCGGCCTACCCGCGCACCTGAAGCCGCGGCCTCAATTTTTGCGCGACCGGACCGCATCGCCGGACATCCGCCCGGACCGTCTCCGCTCCGCCCACCGGGTCCCACCGACCTGCCTGCCTGCCCAGGGCCCTCCCCATCAGCCCTGGGTTCTCGTTGACTACCCTGGACCACCAGGAACCGGCACGGTCTCCCTGGATCCCTCCCTGCTAGCTCAGGGACCACCCCAGACCGCTGCTGGCACCCAGCCGCCACCTCGGGGCACCCAGCATCCAACACCCAGCGGCCCGCACCCGGCGACCCTGCCTGGGAACTGCTTTGGGCCTCCCAGCACCCTGCGGGCTGCCCTGCACCAGCCAGCCCCAAACCAGGGACCTTTCTAGGACGCCGCCGCACCTCCGCTACCTGCACCGAGAGGGTAAACCTCCCCTTTGGGGCACCTACCACTGAACTGCCCAAACCCTATCCAATTCGGCGGAGCCAAGCCTACCACGCGGCCTTACCGCTCCCACCGACGCAGGGCCCCCAGCACCCCCAGTCGCTGGCCCACAACATCCACCTGCGCTGCTCACCTCACCCACGGACGCTGAGCCAGGCTGCGACTAACCCACTCCACCTCCAGACGTCGGTCCTCACCACCTCCTGCCAACGGCCCCTCTACACCGCCTAACGCCGGTCCCTTCATACACCACCTGATGCCGGGCCCTTCAGCACCATCAGCGCCTCCCGACGCCGAGTCCTCAGCGCCTGGCCCTCAACATCCGCCTGCGCCGGCTCACTTCGTTCACGGACGCTGAGCCTACTACAGCTGCCAACGCCTAGCCTACTCCACTTCCAGACGTCGATCCATACCACCTCCTGACGTCGACCCTTCCACTCCTCCCGACGTCGGGCCCTTCAGCACCCTCAGCGCCTCCCAACGCCAAGCCCTCAACACCTGGCCTCAACTTCTCCGAGCCTCCAGCATCACCAGATGCCGCGCCTACTGCACCCCAGACGTCGCGCCCTACGACCCCTCCGCTCACCGATCCACCGCACCCACTGATGACGTGCCGCCGCACCCACGGACACCAACCTACTTCACCCGCAGACTACTACCAACCAGCTGCTATCCTTGCTGCCCTCCACTCCCTCTCCCCTCACAGAAGAACTCAATAGTCTCCTCCACAGCGCTTCAGATGCTCTGCTTCACCATCCCGGACCTGCACCCCCTCACCTCCCACGGCGTTTCGAACACTTTGCTTTGCCATCTCTGACCAGCTCCCCTTCACCCCCCTGACCTTTCCAGTACCCCGCTCACCCCAACATGCCACCCGCGCTCCTCCTCCACTCCTCCATCTTTAAAACCGCCTCCCTCTACCCGCCCACCTCCACTAAGCAGCTCTATATCGCCCCCTCGCTTCTCCCCATTACGGCACCCACCACCTCCTCCTGCTACTCCACTTCCCCGCTGACCCACTTGCCACCACTTCCAGACCCACACGCTCCTACACCTCCCGTTCCCATGCCACCTTCCTCACCCTCCTCCTTCTCATATCAGCTGGGGACATCTCCCCGAACCCTGGCCCCTCACCCCCCCCCCCCCTAGAGCCCCCCCCTGCTCATGCCAGCCGACGCGACCCCCTCAACCTCATACATGTACCCCTCCTCCCCATACCTATCCCCCCTCTCTCGGTTGCACTCCTGAATGCTCGTTCAGTTTGCAACAAACTTACCGCCATCCACGACCTCTTCATCTCCCGCTCCCTAAACCTCCTAGCAGTCACCGAAACCTGGGTACAGGCCACCGACTCCACTTCCCCTGCGGCACTCACCCATGGAGGTCTCGTCTGGACCCATTCGCCAAGACTGAGCGATCGCAGAGGTGGTGGTGCCGGCCTGCTCCTTTCACCGCTGAGCACCTTCCAGGTCCTCCCTAACCCACCCTCTCTATCCTTCCCCTCCTTTGAGGCGCACTGCATCCGACTCTTCTCACCCACCCCCCTAAGGATCGCATTGATCTACAGACCTCCTGGGTCCATACCCCACTTCCTGGACAACTTCGCCGCTTGGCTCCCCTTCTTCCTCTCCTCTGAGCTACCGACCATCATCCTCGGGGACTTCAACATCCCCATCAACGACAACAACCCGGCCACTTCCCAATTCCTCCACCTAACCTCCTCCTTCGCGCTCACACAGCACACGCAATCCTCCACCCACATCGGAGGGAACACCCTGGACCTTGTCTTCTCCCACCTCTGTACCCTCAACCAGTTCTCTAACACCCCCTTCCCTCTTTCTGACCACCACCTCATCACGTTCTCCATCTCCCCTTCCCCCAACTCCCCCCCCCAAAACGCCAAACCATCACCAGCCGCAATCTCCACAACCTGAACCTGGCCCCCCTCCACTCAGCCGCCGACCGCCTACACGCCAGCATCCTCCCACTGTCATGTCCTGACATAGCCACCACCTTGTACAACGACTCACTGTCAGCTGCCCTAGACTCTCTGGCACCCCTAACCACACGCATCATCAAACCCAGGCCGCTTCAACCATGGCAGAATGACAGCACTAAACGTCGCAGTCGCGCACTGGAGAGACTGTGGCGCAAAACCAGGTCCCCTCACGCATTCTCCCTCTACAAATCTGCCTTCCTCACTTACACCTCCTCCCTCCACGCCGCCAAGCAGGCCTACTTTGTTAACCTAATCAACACCCTCTCCTCCTGCCCTCGCCGACTCTTCTCCACCTTCAACTCCCTGCTCTCTCCCCCCCCCTCCACTCAGTACCTCACTCACCGCCCACGAGATTGCCACCCATTTCCGTAACAAGATTGACACTATCCGTAAGGACATTGTCAACTCGCAATCTACCTCCCCACCTAGCCTCCCCTACCCCCGTCACCCCTTCTTCTCCCCCCTCCTCTGCCCTCACAACCACACTGCCCTCCACCTCTCCCAAGGCCCCGCCCACCATAACCCCCCCTGCACTGCACTCCCTCAGCCCTGTCACTACTGAGGAAATCGTCAAGGTCCTCTCAGAAGCCCGCCTCACTACCTGCCCCCTGGACCTTATCCCCTCTCAACTCCTCCGGTCACCCCCCTCTTCCCTCATCCGCTCCCTCACCCACATCTTCAATCTCTCCCTCTCTACTGGCGCATTCCCCTCCCCCCTAAAGCACGCACATATCACCCCCATCCTCAAAAAGCCCTCCCTGGATCCCGCGGACCCCAACAACCTCAGACCCATCTCCCTGCTGCCACTCACCTCCAAGCTCCTTGAGCGCATAGTCTACGATCTCCTAAGCGCCCACCTTATTGACAATAACCTCCTTGACCCATTACAGTCCGGCTTCCGTCCCCTACACTCCACTGAAACTGCCCTCCTCAAAATCACTAACGACCTACTAAACGCCAAAGCCAAGGGCGACTACTCTGTCCTCCTTCTCCTGGACCTCTCTGCGGCCTTCGACACAGTCGACCACCCCCTCCTCCTTAATAAACTACTCTCCCTTGGCATCAGAGATACCGCTCTCTCCTGGTTCTCATCCTACCTATCCCGACGCTCCCTCAGCGTCACCTACAATGGTACCACCTCCCCCTCCCTCCCCCTCTCTGTTGTGGTCCCCCAAGGCTCTGTCCTTGGACCCCTTCTCTTCTCCATCTACACCTCCTCCCTGGGCACACTCATACACTCCCATGGCTTCAATTATCACCTCTATGCTGACGACACCCAAATCTACCTCTCCACCCCTCTCCTCACCCCCACTATCTCCGCCCGCATCACTCACCTCCTAAACGACATCTCAGAGTGGATGTCGCTCCATTTCCTCAAGCTTAACCTCTCCAAAACCGAACTCCTCGTCTTTCCCCCTGCCCACACCCTCCCCCCCCAGCCTATCCATCACCACTACCAACACCACTATCATTCCCGCCCCGCAAGCCAAAGTCCTTGGCGTCATTCTTGACTCGAACCTCTCCTTCCTCCCTCATGTCAAATCACTTGCAAACACCTGCAGGCTCCATCTCCGCAGTATTGCCAAGATACGTGCCTTCCTCACTCCAGACACCACCAAACTTCTTGTACACTCCCTCATCATCTCACGCCTTGACTACTTACTGCAACTCTCTTCTCATTGGCCTACCCAAGTGCAGGCTCTCCCCGCTCCAGACCATCCTGAACTCAGCGGCCAGACTCATCCACCTCACCACCCGCTCCACATCTGCCTCTCCCTCCACTGGCTCCCGATTGCCCAACGCATCAAATTTAAACTTCTAATCCTGGCCTACAAAGCCGTTCATAACACTGCCCCTAACTACCTCACCAACCTGATCCCCAAGTACCACCCTACCCGTACCCTTCGCTCCTCACAGGACCTCCTTATATCCTGCTCCCTGGTCTCCTCCTCCCATGCACGACTGCAGGACTTCTCCAGGTCCTCCCCTATCCTCTGGAACTCACTGCCCCAATCCATCCGACTGTCGCCTTCCCTTCCCTTATATTGATGTCAAGCTTGCAAAATATTTGGTTTTTATGATTAGTCATAATTAATATTAATATGTGTGAATGGTCTTTGACAAATGGTAGTATTTACTATTCTTCAATTATAGCTGAGACCAAAAGATATACAAGTTAAGCTGAGATAGTATATACCAGCTGAAGGTTGAGTATACTATATTTAGGCATAAAGTGCTGGTAGCATATTTCAAGGTTATTAGGAGGACTCATTACATTATGTATTTTAATAGTATCTGTGTGTATTTAGTATACGTTTCTAACATTGATACATATATAGTTTAGTGATTATACATTGATATGTTCTTAAGCTATAATATTCTTTAAATATATAGCTGAGGGTTACGTCATTAGCTTATAATATTATGTACATCAGCATACATATGTTCCTGTCCATCAAAGACATTATGTGAGTGTCGTCCCCTCCCTTCTATGCCATACAAGGTATTAAGATGACACACTCATGCTGCATAAAGGGGGCCTTGAGGGACAGAGACACACACACTTACACGCTACATGACTCTTGCATACACACGTCTGAGAAGCTGCAACAGGTGCATACTGAGATCACTTCCGGCTACAATATAGTCACGTCCGGTTCTTCCCAAGGAGACATGAGAAGGACAAGTAGAGATTGAAGGACAGGACAACACAGCACATGGCCGTACTTCAATACCTAATAATGGTGACTCTTTCTTTGAACTTTCGCTTGTTATTTCTACAGTAGTTTTATCTACATGGAACTGTTCATAATACGCTTTACATTATTATTTGACACCATTGTGTGATAGAATAAAATCACACTTCATTTTTTATTTCAATGGCTCTTTCATTCATAATCGCCTCAAGACACTAGAAGAAGTATTATATGTGTCTATAATCCAACACAGGCGCTCCCTCAAAACCCATCTCTTCAGGGAAGCCTACCCCACCCTCACCTAACGGCCATCCTCCCACCACTTCATCCCCCTCAGCCACTTCATTCCCCTCAGCCACTTCCTATTGTTCCACTACCCCCTCCCTCCTAGATTGTAAGCTTGAAAGAGTAGGGCCCTCGTACGCTGTCTGTTTTTGTACTGTGCCATGTATTGTCCCCACTATTGTACAGCGCTGAGCAAACCCTTTGGCGCTATATAAACTCGATGTAATAAATAAATACGGTCGATGAGGGACTTCCCCTTTCCATCTTTCTTGTTTAGGGCACTCTGTGGTGTGTGCCCCCAGTCTGCTCCCGTATTCCATTCTACCGATCCCCAATAGTCACAATTCTGTCCCCAATAATCATCCGTGACACATATGTATATCTTGACACCACCTATGTCACATACCCGCTGTGCCCAGTTAGGATCTGAGTGGCCTCGGCACCAAACGGGAAATACACTACAAAAATCAAAGGTGAAGGTGGCTACATGAGTGTTGGATGAGTTGTACCAAAATATAGTGGTGTCACCTGTGTCGGTGATAGCCACCTGTTGAGCTTCTGTCAGACTCATTAGATAAAGGATATACAACATAGTTGTCATGGTGTAGATGACGCCTTTTCCTCAGGGGTTGGGACTTTCTTGCAGTGGGAGGCGTGTGTCCAAGTGTTCTTCCCGGCCACCTTGACAGAAGTGGCTGTGGTCAGCAGAACTTGGAATGGACCATCATATGTTGGCTCAAGGGAATGTTTCCTCCCAAATTTCTTTACTAATACCCAATCTCTGGATGGTAGGCTGTGAGTTCCTGTTTCTAACTCAGGATCTGGAATGGAAGAAAACACTTGGGCATGGATACGGGTTAATTCACGTGATAATGCAGTCACATAATCCGTTAACACATCAGATTGTAATTGCAACTGTTGTGAAAAATAACAACCAAGTCTGGGGGCTGAGCCAAACAAAATATCATAAGGGGATAGGGAGTGTTCTCCCCTTGGTGTGTATCTGACACTGAATAGGGCAATGGGCAGAGTGTCTGGCCAACTCATGCCAGTCTCTTGGGCCATTTTTAGCATTCTGGCTTTCAGAGTGCCATTCATTCTTTCTACTTTTCCACTACTTTGGTGGTGATAGGGGGTATGGAACGTCAGAGTGACTCCTAATGCAGCCCATATTTCTTTGGTTACTGAAGCTGTGAAGGCGGGGCCCTGGTCACTCTCTATCACCTCTGGAAGCCCATATCTGCATACAACCTCAGTGAGGAGCTTCTTCTCAGTTGTTTTAGCAGTCATGTTAGTTACAGCAAAGGCCCCTGGCCAACTGGAAAACATGTCCACCACCACTAGGGCATACTCGAACCACCCACTCTTTGGCATCTGGATATGGTCAGTTTGTATCCTTTGATAGGGGTACAGAGGTTTGGCCAAGTGTTTCTCTGGTGTCTTCTCTGTGCGTCCCGGATTGCATTTTGCACAGATGGCACATGTTCTGCAAAAATTGTTCGTCAATGTGGTGATCCCAGGCGCTATATAGTACTTGTTGATGAGAGAGTTCATGAGGTTCTTTGACAGATGGGCTGCTCCGTGTGCCCACTGGACTACAGCTGGGAACATGTTCCTAGTTAAACAAAGCCTCTTATTGCACTCAAATAGACCGTTTTGCAGCTCCTGTCCATCTCCAGCTTTCTTTTTCTTCTGAACTTGCTGCTTCTTGGAGTTCCTTGAGGTAGCTTCTATCCACAGGTAAGGTCTGTAGGGTGAATATTGGTTCCCACTTTCTGGTCACCTCTCCTTCCATTTCTGGTGGGCCCATGGCCGCTCGTTTTGCCGCCTAATCTGCCCGATTATTGCCCTTGGCTTCTGGGGAGTTTAATTTCCCGTGAGCTTTTACCTTCAGAATAGCCACTTGAGTGGGTAGGAGGAATGCTTCCATAAATCTTCCAATGGCAGCTCTATGTCTTATGGACGTACCTGCCGCAGTCATAAATCCTCTTGCCTTACATAAGGGTCCAAAGTCATGGTCCACCCCAAAGGCATATCTGGAGTCTGTGTAGTTATTGGCCCTTTTTCCTTCCGCCATCTGGCATGCTGTATTGAGTGCTTGAAGTTCAGCTCCCTGTGCAGATATTACTGGCGATAGGGCCCTTGCCTGTAGGACTGTGTCTGCAGTGGTGACCGCAAATCCTGTATGATATTTGCCTCCATCATCTGCATATCTGGAACCATCAACAAAGAGGGTGAAGTCTTGGTCCTGCAGAGGTGTTTCACTCACTGTGGGGAGGTGGAAAGTTTCCATTTTCATCACTTCAAGACAATTATGAGGCCTAGTGGCTCCGGCTCCATTATCCTCTCCATTTTCTTCATTACCCCCCTCAGCAATTGGGAGGGTTTGGCAACGTAGGAGAGTGATGTTATCAGGAAGTTAGAGGGAACACTGTAGTCTGAGATGCCTTGCTGTGGACAAATGTTTAGGATGGACTTGGTTTAGAATGGCAGCAATATCATGCGGCGCCAGGAGGACAAGTTCATGCCCCAGAACGATATCAGAAGTCTTATCCAGCAGAGCTTGAGCAGCGAAAACTGCACGCAGACACGATGGTGCTCTTCTAGCCACCAGGTCCAAGTGGCATGAGTAGTAGCCTACGGGTCGTAGGCGGTTGCCATGGGACTGGGCCAATACTCCTGTGGCGTGGCCTTGGCGTTTAGACACAAACAGTTTGAAAGTTTCTCGTAGTCTGGTAGGCCTAAGGCTGGGGCTGAAGAAAGTAAGCGTTTTAGAGCCAAGAAGTTGGAGGCGGCATCTGGGGACAGATGAAAGGGCTCAGACTTGAGAGCATCGTAGAGTGGTTGCATAAACCAAAAAGCATAAGGAATCCATGACCTGCAGTAGGATATGAAGCCGAGAAAGGCATGAAGTGGCTTCTGGCCCAGAGGCAGTGGCAGATTCTGGATGGCCTTAACTCTCTCCTCCGTAAGATGCCTTGTTCCATGTGAGAGGCAGTGGCCCAAGAACACAACTGTTGTAGAGCACCATTGTAACTTCGGTTTGGAGGCCTTACAACCTTGGTGTGCCAAGTAACATAGTAAGCTCTCCGAGGCTTCTTCAGCAGTAGGCAGGTCATCGGCACAGAGGAGAAGGTCATCCACATATTGGAGAAGGACCACTGCCGAATGTTCCTTTTGCCATGTGTCAAGTATGGTGGTCATGGCTTTGCGAACTGGCTCGTAGAATTTTGCTCCCCTCGTGGCATAACTGCCCAGGTGTATTGCTGGCCGTCGTGGGTAAAAGCGAGGTATCTGCAGAAAGGATGCAGAGGAATGCATTTTCCAGGTCCACCATGGTGAAGTACTTTGCTGTTGGAGGTACCCCTGTGAGTAGAGTGTGGGAATTTGGGACGAATGGTGTGTCCAAGACGGTGGCTTCATTCACTGCTCGGAGGTCCTGTACCATTCTGTACTTCTTGTTCCCCTTTGGGTGTCTTCTTTTTCACCGGGAACAAAGGTGTGTTGTAAGGAGAGATACAAGGTGTGAGCGCACCATTTGCCACAAAGGACTTGACCTGCTTTGAAATGGCCTCAGATTACGCTGGTTTCAGTGGGTACTGTGGTTTCCTGGGTAGGGGAGCTCCAGGCTTCAGCTCCACCATGACTGGGGGTACCTTTAAACATCCAATATCTTCGGGTCCTGTGGACCACAGGCAACTTGGGATTCTGCTCTGCACATCCGCTGGGATGGTGGTGGTAGGGGTCTCTTGCAGTGCCATCAGAAGGGAAATGGAGCACAGTGCAGACGTGTCCTCTTCTTCTAGTGGTGATGAGATGACCGCCTTGCCATCAGGAGTGAATGTGATAGAGGCCTGAAGCGTAGATAGCACATCAGCTCCTAGGAGATTCTGGGGACACGTCGAGGACACGACGAATCGGGCCAGCAAGTCTGGGAATGGACCGACCTCTAAAGGTCGGGTAAGAGGATTGGACCGCGGGGTTCCATCTACCCCCACACAGGATATGCCTATGTCAGAAAGGTATGAGTGGTCTGGCAGGTCTTCTGATCTATTTACACTTCTGGCTGCACCTGTGTCAATTAAAAATGTTGTTGGGTGCCCTTCAATAGGTAAGGTCACTTTTGCTAGTGGGCCTCCTGAACCCGCTGAAGACACTGCCAAGATGGGAGATGACACAGCCTTGCCCAATTCCTAGCACAGAAGATCCAGGTGATCCGTGCTAGGCCCGGGGGCTTGATGCTGCTGTTGTGACTGTTGCTGGTTCTGTGTGTCCCGGTTCCCCTGTGGCTGTCGACGTCTGGGAGGGGCTCTGCAGTTCCTCTTGTAGTGCCCGGGGCGGCCACAATTAAAGCAAATGGGCTTATTTTCTTCTGAGGCCGTTAGCCAGGTGTGTGTCCAGGGGTCTGCTACCATAATATGGGTGGACTTCTTGGTAGCTTGTGATGATTCAAGGCTTTTTGCCACCAGTAGCAGAGTGTCTAAGGGCACCACACGATACTAAGGCCTAGCCATGATAAGATCCTTCCAAATTGGTTCCCTCAGCCCCGCAACAAAGGCTGATGACAGCATCTGACTATGGGCTTTGTTGTACGCGCTGAAGACCTGGGACAATCTTGTATAGAATTTTTCTACTGACTCTGCCTTATCTTGGATAATATCTTGAAGGGTGGTGACTTGATCGGCCAGCCACTCTTTGGCCCAGTCATGCAGTTGCATACAAAATTCCACTCCAGAGGAGAAGGCTTTGTCATCGACAAGCCAGACATCGTTAAGGCTTTGTGCCATTATTGGCCAGTATTAGTCTCCTGCCTTTATCTCACACAGGCTGACTAGATCTCTCCAGGCTGCCGAGTGAGTATGTCTTTTGGATCTGGGCCATCCTGCGATAAAAGGGCATGGGCTGCTTTTTGTGGTCTGGCAATGTGGTCACCAGGAAAGAGGCGTGGGACGGGGTAAAGATGACATACAGCACCGGTGCATCTGCCGGGGTGTAAAGTCTTCCTGTCTGAGGAGTCTTTCCTGTCGTCTGTGGCCCTCAAGGGGCACCTGGGGAAGCATATGCGGATAGCGCAAGAGGTTCTGGACCTGCGGCCTCCTCATCCAAAGAAGATAGGTCTGACCAGGTTGACTCTAAATGCAAGTGTTTGCTCCATTTTGGTTTATTGGGGACAATATTGCCTCTCGCGGGGCCAGTGGTCGTGTCAGGTTCAAGGACTGGCATGGTGGGGACACGCGGCACATCCGGCGGTACGTAGAATGTACCATCGGCTTGTAGGACTGGACACACTGTCTGACTTAGTGTACCAAAATGGCCGCCTCCAGGAAGTGCACTGGGCTGGGCCGAAAGTGACAATACAGGTGCAGCAAGATGGCCGCCATCAGGAAGTGCACTGGGCTGGGCCGGAAGTGGCAATACAGGTGCAGCAAGATGGCTGCCTCCAGAAGAAGGAGGAAGTGCACTGGGCTGGGCCAGAACTGGAAGGGCAGGGAAAAGGGCAGTAGACGAAGGGCGGAGCCCAGTGTCTGATGACCAGACGCCATGATAGGGCGATGGCTGGTCATTTGCAATATTAACACATTGATGGTGTACATAAACAGTTTTTTCTCCCTGTTGCACTTCCTGTTCTATCCATTGCTCTTTGTGAAGAGCCTTGGCTACATTATACCAGGCTTCTGCTGTCTTCAGCAGGTTATTGTCAACTAAGACACCTTTCTTTTCTTTTAGTAGTTTCCGCCATTCTGCCAGCTGTAACCGGCCGTCCTTTTCTTTAACCAGCTGCCGACCGCAGATATCCGAATGACGGCTTCAGTGCAGCCGGCCAGTTCTGAGTGGACGTCATATGACGTCCTCCCAGAACGCGCTCTGGGGCGCGCACCCGGCGATCTCCGTGATCGCTGTGTCCTACGGACACAGCTGATCACGTGATGTGGTAAAAGGCCAATCACAGCGGCCTTTTACCACCTGATCAGCGGTGTCCAATGACACGCTGATCAGAAGGAAATGCAAGTGCCGGTTCTCGGCTGCACTTTCCTCACGCTGTCAGATCGTGAGGAAAGTACTGCCGAGAACCGGCAGTTGTCAGAGCGGGGATCGGCACCGATCATCAGGGCACTGATGATCAGTGCCCTGATGATCGGTGCCCAGCAGTGCCACCCGCAAGTTCCGCCCAGCAGTGCGCCCACTAGCTCCGCCCACCCGTGCCCATCAGTGCACCCACCTGTGCCCAGCAGTGCACCCACCTGTGCCACTCTGCAGTGCCACCTACCTGTGCCCAGAAGTGCCACCTACATGTGCCCAGCAGTGTCACCCACCTGTGCCCACCCACCAGTGCCACCCACCTGTGCCCACCCACCAGTGCTGCCCACCAGTGCCACCCACCAGTGCAGCCCAGCAGTGCTGCCAGTCAGTGCCACCAGTCAGTGCCCAGGGGTTGTGCCAGTCAGTGCCCAGCAGTGATGCCAGTCAGTGCCGTCTATCAGTACCCATCATCAGTGCCGCCTATCAGTGCTGCATATTAGTGCCGCCTATCCGTGACCCCTAAATAGTGCTGTCTATCAGTGCCGCCTATCCGTGCCACCTCATTAGTACTGCCTATCAGTGCCCTTTAGTGCTGCCTATCAGTGCCGATCAGTGCTGCCTCATCAACGCACATCAGTGAAGAAGAAAAAATACCTGTTTGAAAAATTTTATAAAAGAAACAAATAAACTTTTTTTTTTTCAAATTTTTTGCACTTTTTTTATTTATAGCGCAAAAAGTAAAGCGCACAGTGGCGATTAAATACCACCAAAAGAAAGCTCTATTTGTGAGAAAAAAATGATCAAAATTTCATATAGGTACAATGTTGCATGACCGCGCAATTGTCAATCAAAGTGCGGCAGCACTGAAAGCTGAAAATTGGCCTGGTAAGGAAGGGGGTATAAGTGCCTGGTAGGCAAGTGGTTAATCCCACACACTTTTGCTATTCTAACTAATCTCCCCACATGCTCCTCACCCTCCCTCTCTGCAACCAGATCACTTGCCAGCACTCCTTTCTCTGGCTTTATCAGCTGTTGACCCATATCCTCCCCCCGTCTCTGGTCTTCCCAGCAAAAACCCAACACTTTTCACTCACTCCTTCTCGCTCTTCACAATCCTCTAGCTGCGCTTGCTGGCAGTGGCATCTTTCTACACTGTGCCCCTCCCCTCTTGCCTCTTCTATCTGCTGTATTGATTTTCCAATCCCCCCCTTCACTGGGTAATGGACATTGAGGCAGAAAACTAAAACTTCAGGCAGTTCAGAAAACAGGACGACATCCTAACAATACCTGACTGTATCTTATCTCCTTAACCTTCAACAAACCCCAACCGTCCTTATGAATGGCAAACATCAAACCACAAACACATTTAGGACATGACATATCAGTCTATCTCGGTGGGCTACGAGTACAGATCACTGAGTTACCTTCGCAACCCACATGGCTGCAGCACCCTGCTGTCACACTACCTGGACGTGTAAATGACACCTCCTCTTGTTTGGCAACACACTATGCTGCCTCACCCAAGAGAAATTACGTGTCAAACCTCAGTTGTTCCACTTCTCGTCCACCTCAAGACTGATGCATAAAAACAGGCTCAAAACATAAACCAGGCAGCAGATAATCAAATACAGGTAGGGTTCTAAATTGGCTCCAGGCAAGCAATGTTACCTGTCTTTATTCACCGTTAGCAGCCGCACTAGACACAGGAATGAACCAACAACAGGGACAGGATATCCACTGGTAAGATAGCAAAATATGTCTTACTGTGCGTCGGAGGTGATTAAGCTCCGCCCCATCTGCATTGTTTCACTCTTCAGCGTCCTCTCAGTCGGCTGTCCATTGGTTCACAATCCGGAGCCCCACGTTCGGGCGCCAGCTGTTTTGGTTCAGACCAAGTGTCTGAAGATTATCTGCTCCTGTCCTAATTGTGTCCACTCATGTGTGATGCGCGCATTGGAAGAAATCACACTGACACACTCGTTCAGTGTTGTGAAACTTCTGCTTTATTGGAATGAGGAAGTGAGTTTATATACACAAGATGATGCAAGGGTCATGTGAGCGCAGCATTAGCATTATTGAGCTATATAATAATCTTTGATTGGTCATGTTCACGCGAAAGCAATCTTCCTTCAGAATATAGGCGTGATCTTCTTCTAGGTGTTGTCCGGACAGAAATATTGCCTTTGTTGTTAAGCTTTTCACTCGATGGGAGGGGTTGCTGAGCAGCCATTTTTGAGTAAGAATTTTTAACACAAGCATGGAGCATATATTTACATACAAAACGTTCAGAAATATAAAAGTATAAAAGTAGATATGTATAAATAATGTATATATTCAACAGGAAACAAAATAGGCATTTTACCATATCCATCACAATAATAGTGCGTCGTCCTATGTTGGACGAATATAAGTGACATAAACGTACATCATAAACGCATGACAGTCCATAAATAAACTTTTCTTTAAAATTGCTTATATCTACCTGTGTGCAGAAACAATGATCACTTCTCAATAGAATTGCAGATAAAGGGTGCTCGTGACTTCCTGTGGATATGGCATTCACCGAACGCACAACCAAATTGTGCATATGAATAATAATCAGAAAGGTACTGGTGGTCATCTGGGAACCCACGGGGATAAGGCACTTCTCAGGTACTCATTTCACCCTGGATACTGACTTCAGACCTCTTAGTAAGGACCCTCTCCTCTTACTTTCATCCATGTGCCCACCTTCAGTGCAGTCCTAAATGGATATTATTTTGTTTTTATTAAGTCTGAATACCTTCATTTTAAATGTGTCTGCGGCACTTTTGGTCCTTGCTGCCTAGGCAATGTCGTCATCAGACTATTCGCTTGGACTCCTTGTATATTGTTGTCATCTATCCCAGGAGTCCAAGGGAATCACCTGATTCTCTTTTGACTGAGAGGGTGCCATAGCAATGGGGCAGGAACTTTTGCCGCCATTGCTATGGCAACCTGCAATCAACCAACTGCACCGTGCAGTGTCGTTTCTGCACAGACTCAAGATCTGGAGGTGCATACTGGGTAGCCAACTGCACATAATCCTGGAAATAAGCACGAGCGGGTTCAGATGCCCAGAACCCAATTGCCCCTGCCTGCTTCTGAGATGTGGTAATTTTTTAGAGAATAAAAAAAAAACAAAACATAATTGCAATTGGGACAGTATCCAAATAGTATCCCTAGAAAGGATTACCTATAGGAGGTCCCAAGCTTTTCTTGCCTGGTGTTCTGCTCCCTGTCTGGTCAAGAAAATGGAGAGGCTATGTCCATCAAGGAACTCGGAGAAAGGGATTTTATCGTGAGTAACAAAAAATCCAGTTTTTATTGCTAGAAAAATCACTTATAACCCCTAAACATTATGTAGTTTCTGAAAGCTGAGGCCCTTTAGATTAAAAAGGTGGTTGTTGCAGTCTTTTATGTTGCACAATATTTGCGCAGCCATTCATCAAACACAAATTTTCAGGAAAAACAATGCGTTTGATGCATTACAGTGCACACAAACACAATATTATATGCAATTTTTTTATAAAATATAAAAGATGATGTTGCGCCACGTAAATAGATGCCTAACATGTCAAGATTTAAAATTTTGCATGCCTGTGAAATGGCAACAAACTTTGTTAGCTTAAAATCTCTCTAGGCAGTGCTTTAGAAGCCTTTACAGATTAGCAGTTTAAAGTTAAACTTGAGCTCTGGTGCTAGAACTATTGCTTTCACTGTGTCATTTGCGGTGATACCTCATGTGAGGTGCAATCACTGTGTACATATGTGTGTGGGACCGATATGTGTACTCATTTGTGCTCGAGCACGGGAAGACAGGGATGTTTTGATTTTTTTTTTCTCCCTCATCCATTGCAGCTGATCAAACCGAGTTTGGTTTGATCAGATGCCTGTCTGGCTTGTTCCCAAAGAACAACCAAAACTGGATGTGACATAATGTATGTCGCTTCCAGCTTCACTTATCAAAGAGAAAGCGGAGAAACAAATACTCCTCCCTGTCCTCTGTCTGCAGCCACTTCATCTGTGTGTAGCAGTCCTGGTTTTCCCAGTGGAGTAGGGGAGCCAGCGTTGGGAGGGGGTAGGGTGCCCTTGCTTGCCCTGTATAAGTGATATGGTAGCTTTATAGTCACTTGGATGACTTTTTCAGTAAACCCCATCACTGGCTGGCAAATGTCGATACCAGGACCTTGGTTGCAAGTGATCCTTATTTCCAAGGACTTGCTGGTAAGTCCTAGAATGAGAAGTAGTTAAAATACCATTGTATTGCATAATACCACTGATGGTCATGGTGGCGTTTAGTTCCATTTCCCAGGGGATCATAGTGGGGAACTTATCAGTGGTCAGTGTGAGCTTTATAGAGATCAGTTTTTACTTTTATTTTGGATTGTTGATCATTGAAAAAGAAGATTCTCTCCATGGTGGGGTTGCCCTTGACCCTTAGAGAGGAAAGCAGATGAATAATTCTCAAGTATATATAAAAATCTGTGTAGGGAATCGCAGGGGTAAAATTGAATCAGAGAATGGTTTGAACATGACTGCTGAGCAGAAATCTAACCATTGTTATACCAGTCATTTCCCAATTCTTAAAATGTATATCTGTAAGTAGTGGAGGATAGAGAGATGTATTGACCAATATATTGGTTGCAGTATGTCAGATGGGGCAGAGAGTTCCATACTCGTAACGTTGCAGTTACAGGATATGTGTGGCAAGTCCCAACTCTTAAGGCCCATCATGGAAGCACACAGAATTGTTTTGGAAACCTTAGCAAAAGCACAGATCTCTATTTGTTTACATAATTTAGTAGACGAGGGTGTTCACTATTCTTTTGCTTGGTCCAGGATTACAGCTTTGTTGTAGTTGGCCACATCTAGGGAGCCCTCTCCCACTTGAAACTTTAGCAGTTTCCTCATATGAAGTCTTCTAATAATGTTTTTAGCTTGCGTAGATAGTAAGGTAAAATAGGTACAGGTAGGGCCCAAAAAAAGTATAAGATACAGTTAGGTCCATATATATTTGGACACAGGCACAATTTTGGATGTTTTCAGATATTTACCAAACCATATTCAAGCTATAGTTATATAATGGATATGGGCTGAAAGTGCACACTCTCAGGTTTAATTGGAGGGTATGCACTTCCAAATTTAAGGAAGGTGTAGGAATTACAGCTCGTAAGAGTAGTCATCCCCCCTTTTTCAAGAGACCAGAAGTAATTGGACAATTGAATCAAAAGCTGTTTCATGGCCAGGTGTGGGCTACTCCTTTGTTATTTCTTTATCAATTAAGCAGGTACAAGGTCTGGATTTGATTCTAAGTGTGGTATTTGCATTTGGAATCTATTGCTGTGAACCTACATCATGAGTTCAAAGGAGCTGCCCATGCAAGTGAAAGAGGCCATTGTAAGGCTTCAAAAACAAAACAAATCCATCAGAGAGATAGCAGCAACATTAGGATTGGCAAATCAACAGTTTGGTATATTCTGAGGAAAGAAGAATGCACTGGTGAGCTCAGCAACATAAAAAGGCATGGACGTCCACGGAAGATAACAGTGGTGGATGATCGTAGGATCCTCTCTATGGTAAAGAAAAACCCAATCACCACATCCAGACAAGTTAAGGACACTCTCCAGCAGGTGGGCTTATATATAACTATAGCTTGAATATGTTTTGATAAATACCTGAAAAAAACTAAAATTGTGCATGTGTCCAAATATATATGGGAGTAAAAACCTTTAAGCTAGTGCAGTTTTCATAGGTTAAGAAATGGAATGGTAGGATCGATTTCCAGGTATTTTAATGATGAGGGTACCCAGGAGAAAGAAGAGAGCATTCAGATAACAGTTTTGAGTTTTGGAGGTATATATAATGTGTTAATCTGATAGGGGGAAATTTGTCCAAACTCCTTTAACCACTTGAGCTCCTGAGGATTTACCCCCCTTAATGACCAGGCCTTTTTTTGCTGTTTGGCGCTGCACTAATTCAAATGATAATTGCGCGGTCATGCAATGCTGTACCCAAACGAAATTTACGTCCTTTTTTTCACACAAATAGAGCTTTCTTTTGGTGGTATTTTATCATCTGTGTGCTTTTTATTTTTTGCGCTATAAACAAAGAAAACACAACAATTTTGAAAAAAAAAACAATATTTTCTACTTTCAGCTATAAAAAATATATCGTAAACTCAAAGTTAGTCATAACTTTAAGCCAAAATGTATTCTGCTACATGTTTTTGGTAAATAAAATCCCAATAAGTGTATATTGATTGCTTTGTGTGAAAGTTATAGCGTCTACAAACTATGGTATAGATACTGTAATTTATGCCTTTTTTTTGCTATACAGCGCTGCACTAATTCAAATGATAATTGCGCGGTCATGCAGTGCTGTACCCAAACAAAATTTACGTCCTTTTTTTCACACAAATAGAGCTTTTGGTGGTATTTTATCACCTGTGCGCTTTTTATTTTTTGCGCTATAAACAAAAAAAAACACAAAAAGTTTGAAAAAAAACTATATTTTCTACTTTCAGCTATAAAAAATATATCGTAAACTCGAAGTTAATCATAAATTTAAGCCAAAATGTATTCTGCTACATGTTTTTGGTAAAAAAAATCCCAATAAGTGTATATTGATTGCTTTGTGTGAAAGTTATAGCGTCTACAAACTATGGTATAGATACTGTAATTTATGCCTTTTTTTGCTATACAGCACTGCACTAATTCAAATAATTGTGCGGTCATGCAATGCTGTACCTAAACAAAATTTACGTCCTTTTTTTCACACAAATAGAGCTTTCTTTTGGTGGTATTTTATCACCTGTGCGCTTTTTTTTTTTTTTTGCGCTATAAACAAAAAAAAATACAACATTTTGAAAAAAAACAATATTTTCTACTTTCAGCTATGAAAAATATATCATAAACTCAAAGTTAGTCATAAATTTAAGCCAAAATGTATTCTGTTACATGTTTTTGGTAAAAAAAAAAAATCCCGTGCATTAGCGGGCAAACTGGCGCTATCACTATCGGAAGTCACCAGTGACACTAATACAGTGATCAGTAAAAAATCTGTTCACTGTAATCAATGACACTGGTGACAGGGCAGCGAAGGGGTTAACGGGGGGGGGGGGGGAATCAAGGGGTTAAATGGGACTACTGGCGGGCAAACTGGCGCTATCAGGGAGGGGCGCTAACACTATTGAAAATCGCCAGCGACACTGATACAGCTGTCAGTTAAAATCTGTTCACTGATCAATGACACTGGTGACAGGGCAGTGAAGGGGTTAACTCGGGGGGGGCGATCAAGGGGTTAGACGGGATTACTGGTGTATTAGCGGGAAATCTGGCGCTATCTGGGAGGGGCGCTAACACTATCGGAAGTCGCCAGCGACACTGATACAGTGATCAGTAAAAATCGGTTCACTGATCAGTGACACTGGTGACAGGGCAGTGAAGGGGTTAACTGGGGGGGAGGGGGCGATCAAGGTGTTAAACGGGATTACTGGTGTACTGGCGGGCAATCTGGCGCTATCTGGGAGGGGCGCTAACACTATCGGAAGTCGCCAGCGACACTGATACAGTGATCAGTAAAAATCGATTCACTGATCAGTGACACTGGTGACAGGGCAGTGCAGGGGTTAACCGGGGGGGGAGGGCGATCAGGGGGTTAAATGTGACCTAGGTGTGTTCTAACTGTAAATGTTTAGTGTTTTACTCACGTTTACTGTGTCTTCTTCACTCTCTGGAAAGGAATGTGTCCAGGCAGAGAAGAATGACATCATATCCTGTCCTGTGTAAATGTCAACACAGGACAGGATAAAACAGGAACCGATCATCTGATTTCAGCCAGACATCACTGGCTGAAATCTAATGATTGATCCCTCCGGGATCGAATGGTGTCACCCGCGGGTCGGCGGGAGCGCGCGAGCGCCCCCTGCCGTCGAAAACGTCGGGAGCGCGGAACCCGTTTTAAAATGTGGTTTTGCGCCCCAGTGCCGCCCTGCACACTTATATATACAGTGGCAGGGCGGCAAGTGGTTAATAAACTTTGTATGATAGGGAGAGATGTGAGAGGCGTTCCCCAAAGAGATAATGTCATTGGCTTATAAACCTATTTTATATATCCTATTATCTACAGTCGGTCCACTAATACTCTCGTGTGTGAATAGATTTGTCCAGGGGTTCCATAACCATGGCAAAGATCAGTGAGGTAGGGGACCTCCCTGTTTAGTTCCAATAGTTACAGTATCTTGAAAGGTGTGACAGTAGTCCTGAGGTCCATACTGTAGAGCTTGGGTAGTGTAGAGTATTTCAGTGACTGTACCAAGTGTTCCAGGTACTATCATCCTGAAATTCCTGAGGATAACTTTTAGGTAGCCCCAGTACACCCTGTTGTATGCTTTCTTTGCATTCAAAGAAAGGAGCAGAGAGGAAGTTAAACTTTTTTCTGCCCACTGAATCAGGTCAGTGATTTTGCAGGTACCATCTGGTGCCTGACAACCAATGATAAAGCCAACTTGGTGTATTAAATTTTATGGGAAGTAAGCCATTAGCCAATAACTTACGATAAAATGTTTGGGTCTGTGTATAATAGTGAAATAAGCCTATTCTTGGCTTCAAGATAGGGTTATGTGGTTTAGGCATTGTGACTAGGGAAGGCTTCAAATAATTTTATAGGAAATATTTCTTAGGTGCTCACTTTATTAGATGCTATACAGAGCATAAATCTTTCTGGGACCCAGAATATCATGTAAAGTGTAAAGGTTTGGATATAGATTACTGAAACAAATCCACAGTGCAGAATGTGAATGTTCAGTACTAAAAGAGAGTCTGCAGGGTTAATTGCATAGGCCTCCAAAGAGAGAGGGTATGGAGCCTTTAGAATATGTGGAGGTCTGAGGCATTGAGTACAGGTAGCCATTTAACCACTTGCCTACCGGGCACTTATACCCCCTTTTTTACCAGGCCAGTTTCAGCTTTCAGCGCTGTCGCACTTTGATTCACAATTGCGCGGTCATGCAAGATTGTACCCATATGACATTTTTATCATTTTTTTCTCACAAATAGAGCTTTCTTTCGGTGGTATTTAATCGCCGCTTTGCGCTTTACTTTTTGCACTATAAACAAAAAGTGTGCAAAAAATTTAAAAAAAAAAGTTTCTTTCTATTATAAAATTTTTCAAACAGGTAATTTTTCTCCTTCACGGATGTGCGTTGATGAGGCTGCACTGATAGGCGGCACTGATAGGCAGCACTAATGATGTGGCACGGATAGGCGGCACTAATGAGCTGTCACGGATAGGCGGCACTGATGATGGGTACTGATAGACAGCACTGATAGGTGGCACAGACTGGCTTCACTGCTGGGCACTGAATGGCGGCACTGCTAGGCATTGACTGTCGCAACTGCTGTGCACTGACTGGCACAACCGCTAGGCACTGACTGGCAGCACTGCTGGGCTGCATTGATGGGCACAGGTGGGTGGCACTGCTGGGCACAGGTGGGTGGCACTGCTGGGCACAGGTAGGTGGCACTTCTGGGTAGCACAGCTGGGTGCACTGCTGGGCACAGGTAGGCGGAGCTAGTGGGCAGCACTGCTGGGCACAGGTGGGCGGAACTGGTGGGTGGCGCTGCTGGGCACCGATCATCAGGGCACTAATCATCAGTGCCCTGATGATCGGTGCCGATCCCCGCTGTGACAACTGCCGGTTCTCGGCAGTACTTTCCTCGCTCTCCGACTGCGCGAGGAAAGTGCAGCCGGGAACTGGCAATTGCATTTCCCGGTGATCAGCGTGTCATTGGACACGGCTTATCACGTGGTAAAAGGCCTCTGTGATTGGCCTTTTACCACATCACGTAATCGGCTGTGTCCGTAAGACACAGCCATCACGGAGATTGCCGGGGGGCGTGCAGGAGAGCGCGTTCTGGGAGGACGTCATATGACGTCCACCCAGAACTGGCCGGCCGCAGTGTAGCCGTCATTCGGCTATCTGCGGTTGGCAAGTAGTTAAATAAGGTTATGGTATAGGAATATCGTTACTTACAGTCACCAGGAAACTTGATGGAAAATAAATGGATCTGCTGTAGGCAAAGAACCGTCACATCAGAGTTAGTTTTTAATTGGCAACAGGATACGAGGTGGAGCACGGGAATGATTGGACATGGACTTCTGTCGTGACTGTTAGGGCCGATGTCCATGGGAAACATCCCGACTCTTTGGGAGATTCTAGCCAGTTTTCCACCGCAATGGGATTAGAAACTGGAAAGAACTGGGAGCTGGTCTGGCATATGTAGCTGAAAAGATTTCCCATCTTTGCGAATCATGGAGGGATGGCCCCATTTGTAAAGGGCCCTGTAATTGTGGATCAGGTTGAGTAACAGATTCACTGTCCTGCATATTGCCAGAGTCCCTCTGGAAAGATCCATTAGAAGAGAAATATGCACCCTGCCAAACTCGAGTGAGTCAAGTCTCCAAGCACATTGCATAATTGTTTCCTTGACAGGAAGAAAATACACCCTGCAAAGGATGTCCCAAGGATAGGTCTGCAGTCCACTCCAGGGGTCTTCCAATCTTTGGACCCTGCCCAGCTCCAGGGGATCAGTAGGTGGGTTTCTGAGTACCTTGATAAGGATCGCTGTGACCGTTGCTTTGAGGTCCGCACTGGAAGTGGCTTCTGGGATCCCCCCAGGTGCATATTTTTCTCCTCAGACGATTCTCACTATTCTCAGCTCTCAAATGCAAGAATATAAGGGCTCTTTCCTGTGAGGCTTGTGCATTTTCCAAAGATTAGTAAGCAGCTTTGAGCGGATGTCTCAAGACCTCGACTTTGGCAGAGGTGCAGGATACTTGTTGTTTCAGAGCATCCACTTTAATTTTCTGAGCCTCTTTTATTTCTGTCCTGAGATCCACCTTAATGGAGAGAGTGCAGAAGGGACAGGCGCTCAGGTGCAGCCAGTGCAGAGACTTCTTCTGTCTGCCAGTGTTGGGGAGAAGATGGTGATGGCCATACTGAAAAGGGGATTAGGGATGGAGTGTGCTATTCAGAGGATGGAGGAACAGAAAAGCCCAGTAAGGGAGTTTTTTATCTCAGGGCAACTTTAGCTTCCATCTTATCTGGCTCCGTGCCGCTGGAAATAATAGGCACTGCAGAGGGGAAGGAGAAGTAATTCCAAAGGTCTTTGCTGCAGGGTCTCCCCTTTGCTGATATGTGCCACAGACAGGGTGTAAGAGCTAGCAGAAAAGTAGAGGTTCCACCCAGGTGAGAGGGGCTCAGCTTGGGCATGTCCACTCTCTGCCATAGCCAGATCATGTCTTCACCCTTCCTTTGTTTTACCGCAAGAGGTTTTCACTTTGGTCGTACAGGCCATGAGCAGGGTAACACTTATAAGACTGTTTTTTGGCTCTTATGGTGCGGTTTGCTTTGCTCTGAAATTTTCAGATCAGCTTGCAGCCTTTTCTAGTTTTATCCCCTTATAGGCTTTTTAACTCCTCATTACCTTATGGTACTCATAGTCTGGTTGAAAAAAGACACGTGTCCACTTAGTGCAACCTACAGAAAAAGAAAACACTCACAAATAGAAAACCTTCATATACACAATCCTATACCCACAGTTGATCCAGAGGAATGCAAAAAAAACCCAATAAAGTATGATCCAATTTGCTGCTGTGTGTTTGAAAGACAAATCCATCCTGATCCCCAAAAGGCAGTTGGATATTCCCTGGATCAACTTTACCTTTATATATTAATATCCAGTTATATTTTGTGCATTTAGGAAAGAATCCATGCCTTTTTATAAAATAAAACTACTAAGCTCATCAATACCAGCTCTGAAGGAAGTCTTTCCCACATTTTCATAGCTCTAAGGCCCTTTCACACGACAGATGAATAACAGACAGCAGTGCATGTCTTTCGACAAACAGATGATCTTCCATTTACATTTGCATCCGAAAAAAAAAATGGAAGAGGATTGTATGTTGCATTGGTTGTTAGGAGCCAGCACAAGCTGATGTCCTAACAACCAGTGACTGATCTCTGATAGTAAGTGCCCCCATAGCAAGAGGATTGATATTCGGGGCACTTGGATGGGGTCCCAGAAGGAAGACAAACCTCAGCAACATGCGTGGGAAAGCTGTGTTCAATACCTGCATTGATTGATCCCACACTTGAAGGTTTTTGAAATATAAACTCAGTAGGGCTAATATAAGGGTGAAGGATGAACACCTTGGCAAAAACACTGGATGCACTGGGATTCCAGCACAGTCCCAGGGAACCACCACTCCCAGGAAAGCATCCAAGATGGTAGCTGCTCAAGATCTGGAGTGTATAGGAAAGGTCCAGACATATTGGGGGATACACACTTACTTGTTTTCGTGCTTATTAAATTTAAATAATGTATACCGCAGCAGAATATACAGCCAGTGTAAAATATTTATCAAATTGCCTTCATCTTCATTAGCAGTGGTCATTTTGTTGTGGGCATCCAATCAGAGCACATTTGCTCTATTATAACCTCCCTGGAATTGGTGGTTTAGTACTTCCTGAAGACGCCGCTCTGGTAAAACGTACATTGAAGCACAGGGACCGCTACTTACGGGTCCCATATGATGTTATGTCCGGCCCACGAAATCGTGGTTCAGAACGCAAGTCGGACAACAGAGGCGGTGTGGCACTTTGAAATGTGAGAGCGCATATTTTTAACTTTATCCATTTACCTACAATAAATACTACACTACACAGGCCAGATTTGTGAAGTGCATAACTAATAGTTGTCCTGTGGACAGATTCTCCCACCTGAGCAGTGGGTCTCTGCAGCTCCTCCAGAGTTACCATGGTCCTTTTTCTCTACTTCTCTGATTAATGCTCTCTTTGACCGGCCTGTTAGTTCAGGTGGACAGCCATGTCTTGGTAGGTTTGCAGTTGTGCCATACTCGTACATTTTCGAATGATGGATTGAACAGTGCTCCATGACATGTTCAAAGCTTGGGATATTTTTATATAACCTAACTCCACTTTAAACTTCTACACAAGTTTATCCCTGACCTATCTGGTGTGTTCTTTCGCCTTCATGATGCTGTTTGTTCCTAATGTTCTCTAACAAACCTCTGTGGGCTTCACAGAACAGCTGTATTTGTACTGAGATTAAATTACACACAGGTGGACTCTATTTGCTGATTAGGTGACTTCTGAAGGCAATTGGTTCCACTAGATTTTCATTAGGGGTATCAGAGTAAAGGAGGCTGAATACAAATGCACACCACACTTTTCAGGTATTTGAAAAACATTTATCATTTTCCTTCCACTTTGTTGGTCTATCGCATAAAATCCCAATAAAATACATTTAAGTTTTTGATTGTAACATGACAAAATGTGGAAAATTTTAAGGAGTATGAATACTTTTTCAAGGCACTGTAAAATGTGCAAGTTAAATACAGACGTCCGCTGTCTCTAATTTAAACATTCTTCGAACCAGTGTCTAATCATGAACGAAACCAATTCAGAACTATCCTATGATATAAAAGGTTGTCACGTGAACTATGTAAAAATGTGCAAACTAAGCAAAAAAATTTTTAATACAAAATAAAGATCCATCCTTGGCGCTATTGATCTCTGTTTGATTTGAGATCATTATGGTCTGCTAAGAGGCTTATGTTTTTGGTGAAATACGCACAAGCACTGGAGCACTTTTCTGGCATGAGCATCAAGAGCACCTGCATATACTTCATATAATAAGTTTGTATTGTATTTTAAATATTGGTTGATATGTCATTTGCACCTGTATGCGATGTATGGTAATGTGTAGTGGAAATTATTTATCATATATCATTGCATACGAACGTTTACAGTTGGTTAGTATTGAGAATTATTTGCACTTTTTTTTGTTTTGTTTTTTTTGCTTAGTTTGCACATTTTTTGCTCTTTTTTTGTACGGTTCATGTGGCAGCCTTTTATATTATAGGATTATTTTTCATTTAGTTTCATTAGTGAGAAGACACTGGTTTGAAGGATTTTTAAAGAGACAACACACTTGTTTATTTTCCATCTTGTCCTGCCTAGAACCTTCCTGGATAGAATGGCATGAAAGCCAGTACCTCCTTCCTTCCCAATGTGTTTTCTGCCTTCTAGCTCTATCAGGACTGGTTCCTTCATTGTCCAATTCCTTGTAAAAAAAATTTACCTTTCTGTCTCTATGTAGCTGAGGTTGCTCATTACTTACCTCTCAGCCTTGCTTCGGGTTTTTTTTTGGCCTATTTTCATGACTTCTGGCAGGTGGTCTATGGGCCTCTTGGGTCAATATTCTATGGCTTTAACTTATGCCAGTTTTTCAGTTGGTGGACCTCTCTTTGGTTAGGTTATGTATCTTATTTGCTGTTTGCTAATCTCACCAGCAGCATGTACAATTTCAGTTTTAGAAAAGTGTTTAGTGTTACCCACCCCTTGGTAGACATTGCTTATGAAGATACCAGTGGTTTGAGTTCAAGATCTCAAATGTGTCCTTCAAAGTACAAAACAGAAATTAGGAGTAAGATCTCCGCTGTGCTCTTCAGTGAATGCACAGGAAAGTATTTATGGAGAGGAAAAATAATTCTATTTTTTACTTGCCTATAATTTTCATATCTTGGAGTTCTGTACAAGACACTGGTCCCTCAGATATTTTCTCTGTAAACTACTTGCTGAAAAACTTGAGCCTCGTGGAGTATGCAAGGTAATATGGATACACTGGGTGACAGCCCTAGCAAAGCTATTACTAGTATGCAATCACTTGATGGTAGATGTTTGTACACCATGGTTTAACCACTTGCCCTCCTGAGGATTTACCCCCCTTAATGACCAGGCCTCTTTTTGCTACTCGGCGCTGCACTAATTCAACTGATAATTGCGCGGTCATGCAATGCTGCACCCAAATGAAATTTACGTCCTTTTTTTCACACAAATAGCTTTCTTTCGGTGGTATTTGATCACCTGTGCACTTTTTATTTGTCACGCTATAAACAAAAAAAGACCAAAAATTTTGAAGAAAAACAATATTTTTTACTTTCAGCTATAAAAAATATATAGTAAACTCAAAGTTGGTTCTAAATTTAGGCCAAAATGTATTCTGCTACATGTTTTTGGTAAAAAAAAATCCCAATAAGTGTATATTGATTGCTTTGTGTGAAAGTTATAGCATCTACAAACTATGTTATAGATACTGCAATTTACGCCATTTTTTTGCTATACAGCGCTGCGCTAGTTTAACGGACAATTGCGCGGTCATGCAATACGGTACATAAATTAAATTTACATCCTTTTTTTCCCACAGATTGAGCTTTCTTTCGGTGGTATTTGATCGCCTGTGCGGTTTTTATTTTTTGCGCTATAATAAAAAAGGCTGACAATTTCGAGGAAAAAAAACAATATTTTGGACTTTTTGCTATAAAACATGCCCAGTAAAAAAAAAATGTAAAAATCAAATTTAGTCAGAAATTTCTGCCAAAATGCATTCTGCGACATGTCTTTGCTAAAAAAAAACCCAATACGTGTAAATTAATTTTATTTAAAAAGTTAACAAAATTACAAACATAAGAAAACATTTCCATACAAAAATACAAGTTCCCCAATACGTGTAAATTAATTGGTTTACGTGAACGTTATAGCGTTTACAAATGGCGGGAAAGATACTGGGATTTTGAATTTTTTTTATACTAATAATGGCGGCGATCAGCGACTTATGGAGGCAATCAGTGACTTATGGCGGCGATCAGCGACTTATGGCGGGACTGCGGCGGACATTCTGACACTGGGGGGGAACTGACTTGGGGTCACTGACATCCCCAGTGACACCAATACAGTGATCAGTGCAAAAAAAAAAAACACTGACACTGTACTAATGCACTGGGGAGGAAGTGGTTAACTTTTTTATTTACTATTTAACTTTTTTATTTACTGAAAGGGTTAACTGTGTGAGGAGAGTGTTTTATTAGGGGGCGGGGGTGTGTACTGCACAGGAATTCGCTGATCCGGAGAGATAAACTCTTCTCTCTGGATCAGCATGTCAGGAGCTGACGGGACTGACAGAAAGCACAGCTGCAGTGTAAACACTGCAGCCATCCTCTCTGTCAGTGATTGCCGCTAATGACTGGCTGTGACCCGGCGACTGACACCCGCGGCCGCGATAGGCGGGTAGGGAGGGCACGCACCTCGCTCGCACCCCCTACCTTTTTTGCAAATGCACGTTTTAAAACATGGTTTTGCCCAGCCGTGCCGACCTGCCAACGTATTTCTACAGTGGCTGGACGGCAAGAAGTTAAGAATCAATTCTTATGTCCTTTAGGGCTGCTATGACTTTAACACATATTAACCAGTTGCCGCCCACCCTCAGTACTTTTACTGCAGTGCAGTCTGGCTGGATCATGTAGATGTATGACATCCAACCAGGAATGCACTGCAGATCCTGGTACCTATGCAATCACAATGTCAACAAAGCTGTTAATTCATTTTATTTATAATAGCTCGAAAGAGCAGGGCCCTCAATCCCCTCATGTTTTGCATTGTATTGGTATTGTTCTGTCACATGTTCTGTCCCCCTTTGTAATGTACAGCGCTGAGCGAACTATTGGCGCTTTATAAATACTGTATAATAATAATAATAGCTGTGTTTTCTATAGTGATGTTGTGATTGGCCCACAGTTATCACATGGTACCTGAGCCAATCATAGCACCCTGTACCATGTGATAGCTGTGGACCAATCACAGTACACAATAGTACTCACAGCTGTTATGAATGTAACCCATTCATGACAGTTCAAAACCTTGCTGTTACAGTGACCTTGCTGTTCGTTTTTGTTGTGAGCTCTAGTAGCACAGGGGTTTTTCTATTTATATATTGTTTACAATTGTCATGTGACCGGCTTTGATTGGTAATATGGTACCAGGAACAGATCTTGCTGCAGCGCGGCCCCGCAGGTGTATGCAAGGTAGCGATCCGGGAGGACATCATATGAAAGGGGTTAAAAACACTTGCCTTGGCTGTTGCTAATTACCTCAGGCTATCTATTTTCCAAAAGGGCTCATTTGAGAGGTCCTGTCCTGGCATTTTACGTCTTCAAGAAATGAGCTAGGCTTTTGGTACATCAGGATTGATCAGTCTTCAAATATATATATATATATATATATATTATAGTTTGTAGACACTATGACTGTCACACAAACCAATTAATATACACTTACGGATTATTATTTTTTTTTTTACTAAAGACGCAGCATAATTCGTTTTGACCTAAATTTATGAAGAAATTTGATTTTATTGGATGTTTTATAAGAGAAAGTAGAAAATACTGTTTTTTTCTTTTAAAAATTTTTGGTCTTTTTTTGTTTATATAGCAAAAAATACAAGACCCAGTGGTGATCAAATACCACTAAAAGAAAGCTCTATTTGTGTGGAAAAAAATTATGGAAATTTTCATTTGTGTATAGTGTTACATGACCATGCTGAGGTCAGGTAAAGTAGCACAGTGCTGAATAGCAAAAAAAATGGCCTGGTCATGAAGGGGGTTTAACCCTGCGGAGGTTTTTCATGCTATGTTGAAGCTTTAATGTAGCTTGGCAAATGCCCATTGTGTGTTTTTGTTCTCTGTTTTTTTTAAAGGGACCCAGTATAACCCCACATCAGTAGTACCCACACTCAGCCGAACCCCAGCTTATTAGTGCTCTTGTTCAGCATTTCCTCTAGTCAGTAGTAAACCCCCTCCCCTGTTCTGCTGATGAACCGTTCAGTAATGCTCCCAGCTCTGCTGATCCATCGCTCAGTAGTAACCCCCAGCTCTGCTTATCCCCCTCTTATAAGTAACCCCCACTAGTAACCCTAATTTTCTAGTTTTCTGATCATCCCCCCCCCCCCTCTCTCTCTCTCTCTCTCTCTCTCTCTCCTGACCTCCCACTATATTGTTTCCCCACTGCTCACCACATGTGACATTTGATAGTTTCTCCTTCTCTGTTCCCTAATTTCTTCTGATTCTTTGCTGCTCAGTCCTATCTCTCCAGACCCTGCTCACCTTTCTGCTGTTCGATGCTACACACTGGATGTGACATCTGCACCAGACATTCCCAGAATATTCACTCACCATCCACTTTATTAAGTACACCTGTTCAATTGCTTGATAACATAAATTGCTACACAGCCAATCACATGGCAGCAAATCAGTGCATTTATATTTCTAGACGTGGTGAAGACAACTTGCTGAAGTTCAAACCGAGCATCAGAATGGGGAAAAAAGGGATTTAAGTGACTTCGAACAAGGCATGGTTGTTGGTGCTAGATGGGCTGGTCAAAGCATTTCAAAAACTGCTGATCTACTGGGGCTTTCAATCTCTAGGGTTTACAGAGAATGGTCAGCAAAAGAAAAAATATCCATTGAACAGCACAAAAATGCCTTGTTGAGTTCAGAAGAGAATGGGCCGACTGGCTCAGCTGCGACATTCAGTTGTAGGGTGTGCTGTTCAGGTTGGCGGTGGTGGTGTAAAGGTTTGGGGGATATTTTCTTGGCATTAGCAAGGTGTACCTAATAAAGTGGCCAGTGAGTGCATACACATGAACCAGAAGTGACTATTAATGTATTTGCGATTGACTTGTTGGTTTTCTAATGTATAATGCGTTTACTTACAATACCTCCCAAAACAAAACGAAGCTAACTCTGAATAAAAGCCTCAAAAGCGGCAGGTGCTGTTAGCGAGCATTGTTGTAGATTTCTATGGAGGGTTTGGAGACACTTTGAAGCATCAGGAAAACAAATTGTGGTATAATTTTTGCAAAGCAAACACTACAGTGTGAACAAGACTGTAAACATTTTCTTTAGTGAGATGCTTTGTTTGGCATTCAGAGTGTCATATGCCACATCTTGACACAAGTGTAAACAAGGCCTTATTGATTTAAAATTTACTGGTACTTGAAATTTTCACTTACGTTCATTGACAGACACAGTCTCTCTTCTGTAATCTTGACAGGGTTTTATGACGCCACCTACAGGAGTAGGACATTAGGCAGAAAAAAACCTCAGCCCCTCCTATGGGCACTCCTCTCTAAGCATAAAACCCCCTTTCTGTTATAGGAAAACCAGTCTTTGTAGTTTTCAAGAGTAAGGACATAGCTCCCTGTTGGGACCTGTTGTTCCATAGCTTTTTTTCTGCGGAGATCGTAAATCAACAACCATTCTGGGCGATACAGTAGTCTCCCGAGTCTGGCCAACGAGCACGTGCAGACCCTTAGCTAAGCACTGGGTAGACCTTGACGAAGCCCCATCCTGGACAGGGGCAGGTCAGCGAGTTAAATGTCTCATGGGGACATATATGACTGGTCGCCTGTAATGTGTATAAAAGTGTTACTTAGGCCAATCTGGGGATCCCCTGGCTTGCCAAGAGGCAGTCCGTTTATGGATCTATGATATGTGGGCCCCCCGGCCCATTTCCTGGGTTGATCTGGGGCTCAGTTGCTGTGGAGAATACAATGCATGATCCGTTAGGTCACTTCCTTGTTTATGGCTATCACACTGCTGCAGACGGGGTATTATTCCACACAGCAGTAACTGTTAAGGTACGGCTTTCCCACAAGGTCCAGTCACCACTAATTTAAGCTACAACTGTGCAGCCTCCCCTGCCATTATGACTGTGGGCAGGCGCCCTGCCTTGCCGCCTCTTCCATCCCTGCTGCCTGAGCGTTGGGCGGATACGCCTAGCTGGTGTCCCTGCCCTGTGGGTGGCACTGGGATGGGCAGAACATGTTGACCAATGGTGTTCACCCTTCTCTACCTTTCCCTCACAGCACTTCACAGAAGACTCTGGATGAAAGGGGTGGAGCTTTGCTGGGGGGCTGTGATGATATGTTGTAATCAGGGCTCCCCCCTTCCCCCCCCCTTTGCTTTGTTTCTCCCGCTGTGCGCTGCATCTGTGCTGGTCCCAGATGGGACTTGAGGGGTGGGTAGTAGGGCATGAAAATGACATGCTATGGCCTCAGCTCAGAGTGGAAGAGATTACGTTACTCCTAGGTCTGGGGCAGCTAAATTGCCGTCGGTTTTCGATTAACTACAAAGTTTTTATCCTGTTATTTCGATCGATGAGGATCGGTGTGTTGCAGAGTTTCCGTTTCTGAAGATATATTTATGGATGATCTGCCATTATATTATCAAGGTTTTTTGGTGAAATTTTTCATATTTAGACACACTTTTTGCACAAAAGTTTTTTGCACTTAAAAGTTTTTTTATAATTTTTTTATATATTTTTTTGTGGTATTGGCATATATATATATTTTTTTTTTGGACTTATGATTTGATGATTTCTTTATATATATTTATACACATTTACTAGCGCAAATTATTTATTTATTGGTACACTTTATATATGGTGATTTTTTGCAGCTGGTACACTATTAGTAAGTTATATAATTTTGACCATAGGCGCTATTATTAATTTTTCTTAAATTGCCGTCGGTGTCTTGGCCCATCTGCCCAGTAAGATGGTGGAAAGGGCTGGGCTGGGCTAGCTGTTGCTGGGTAAGATGCATATATGACACATGCCTAACTAAGAGGCTTCCCCTTTTGGTTCTGCAACTGCTGCTGCCTGTGCTCTGTGCCTGAGCTAAAGGGAGCAGCTGTGCTGTGACCCAATACCCTTTTCTTTGAAGCTACTGTCACATGAACATGATGAACGCAGCTTCTATCGGGCAAAGAAACTGTTTTCTCAGGGCCTCTGTTGTGGCACAGTAGTAGGCATTCGTCACCACTCATAGCTTCCATGTGGATGACACTCTACTTTGAGGACTTCACTGGGGCATCTGATATTGTGCCTCTCACTTTTGATATGACCCAATCAGCTCATGCTGTTAAAGTTTTCCTTGCCCCCCATATTTAGACATAATTGTCTACAGGCCTGGGTTTGTCTTAAGCATCTGTCAGTACCTCCCTAACACTTTGCAGTTCGTTACCAATTTTGGTAGGCCCTTCAGAAGACTTGGACCTCTCCTCGTGCAGTGAATCCTCCCACTTCCTGGCTTAACAGGTCACAGTTCTCTTGGTTGAAGAATGTCCTTTTCAGGACCCTGTGCACTGCAGGATGGAATCTGTGGCTTGCTCTCTGTTCAGGGTCGACGTGGCGACCAGTGTGTGCCAACGCTCTGGTGTCCCAGGCATTGCCTGAAGTGGCCAAGGCCCTACATCAGGCTTTGACCTCTAGCTTGGTACCCCAAGCGTATATGGATTTGGTGGACTGGCTGGTTCTGGAGTTGAAGTAAGTTGCGTCTTTTGGCTCATGTACTGGCTGGTGGACCAAACTTCATTGTGGGCCTTGAATGACATGCCGGTCTAGGGTGACTGTCTGTTTGGGACCACTTTGGATGTCATCACTCAGAACCCCCACAGGTTGGAAAGGCACCTGCCTCCCTTAGGGTGATTGTGCTTTCCCTGGGGCATTGGACGGATCTCCTCAGGAGTCTCCCGACTAGGATGTAATTGGACATTGCCATCATGGTGGCCTATGTCAATCACCTGGGTATTGCAGTAGTGGCACTGGAGGTGTTGCATACCCTGCGGCGGGCAGAACGATTCATTCCAGTGTTGCGCGCTGTGCATATCCCCAGCGTCGATTATTGGCAGGTGGATTACCTCAGCCAGTGGGCATGGATTAGGGGGAGTGGTCCCTACACCCGGATATGTTCTGTTGGCTTCGTCTTCGCTGGGGGGCCCCTTGATTTGAAGCTACTGCTATTCGGCATCAACCAAAAGGTTCCGCAGTTTGGGGCCAGGACCTGAGATCCCCTGACAGATGTAGCAGGCGCCTGGGCAGTGCCATGGGATCTGTACAGTCTCATTTGCGCCTTTCCTGTCCTCCAGCTGTTCCCTCTTCTGTGCATGGCTCCTGGAATTCCGGTCATTCTGGTGGCTCCGGCCTGGCCCCGTCATCCATGGAACGCCAAAATGAAGAGGCTGGTCATGGATGCTCTCTGATGGTTGCCTGTACTGGAGAACTTCCTATCCCTGGTGCCGATCTTCCGCCCTTCCTTATCGTTTCTGGCTTGACGGCATGGTTCTTTTAAATACCAGGTTCTGAGGACTAGAGATTACCTACTTCTGTGGTACCTACCTTGTTGCCAATTTTTTATGCCACCACACCTCAAGGGTTTATATAATTTGGTGCAAGATTTGGGGGTTTCATCACCACTCCCTTTCGGTGGCTCAGGTGTTGACCTGCCTTCAACGTGGCATTGCCAAAATGCTTGCTTGCAGTTTCATCGGGGGCCAGGTGTCTGTCATCGCAGTGTTCTTTCAGCAGCCCTTGGCGTCACACTCCCTGGTTATTCGTTTATCCAAGGGTTTGCCATAGCGTGCCCCCTGTGTGATTTCCCATGCCACCGTGGGTTTTTGATTTTTGCTCTCTTGGTTCTCAGGAACCTCTCTTTGAGAGTTTCCAGGATATTCTCTTACTTACTCTTTCTTAGGAGGTAGCCTTCCTGTTGCCATTACTTCTGCTTGCAGGGTGTCTCCACTTGCAGTGTTGTATGTGAACTCCCTCTGTGAGTCTGCACAGGATGAGGAGTTTTTTTTTTCTTTCTATCTCCCCTCCCATCTTTTTTTCCTAAGGGGGAGTTAGCTTTCCCCTGTATGAGAATATTGCTATTTCATTCCTTTTGTCCTTGGCCTTTGCATGCTAAGGGGTTGGCTTTGCACTCCTTAGATTGGGCCCATGTGTTTCGCATGTACTTTTCTGCATCAGCCACCTTCTGGAAATCTGACTCACTCTCTTTGAGTCCGAGGAAAAGCTTGACAGCCACCTCTGCCTTTGTCATGTTGGATTTGGCAAACAATTGTTCAGGACAAGCACCTCCCTTCCTTGGTATGGCGCCTTTCTCTCAAGCAGGTGGAGCCTCTGGAGTCTTCTGACTTCAGGCGTCGGTGACTCCAGTTTGCAAGGCGGCTCTCTAGTCATAGGGGTTAATCATCTGCATTGTGTATAAATGCTGTTTAATCCTGACTTTTCTGATACTCCCCTTCTTCCAGTGCCCCCCTCATCTGATAAGACATATCATGTGGAGAAACTCTGCACATGCTCAATTTGGTGTGTATTGCTAGAGAGGTTGTTTTTTTTTTTTTTTTCTTTCTTGGAAGAGTGCATGTTATCAGCACAGGACCAATCAACACTGTCCAGACAGATGTCAGGGGTTCTACATCCTCCTAGAACAGAAAGAAAACTACAAGCTTTAATCAGTGCTCTACTGAACACTGATAGAAGTTACACAAATGCTCTTACTGCTGATGAGAAAAGCTACTTAGCAGTTTATATTTACTAAAATAATTGCATTTCCAAGTAGTGTGTACTGTGGGGGACCAGATACAGTGAATGCAGGGGCCTGGGTTTAATAACTGTTAATAAATCAAAATTATGATTCGGCACTTATATTGATGGCAAGCTTGCAAAATATTTGGTTTTTATGATTAGTCAGAATTAATATTAATATGTGTGAATGGTCTTTTGACAAATGGTAGTATTGCAATTCTTCAATTATAACTGAGACTGAAAAATATGACTAAGTTAAGCTGAGACAGTAAAATAAGACAGGAGTTAAGCTGAACTAGCTAAACCAGCTGAAGGCTGAGTATACTATATTTAGATATAGTTGGTTAAACGTCTCTGGTAGTATATGTCAAGGTTATTAGAAGTGACTTACTATTACATTATGTATTTTAATAGTATCTGTGTGTATTTAGTATACGTTTCTAACATTGATACATATATAGTTTAGTGATTATACATTGATATGTTCTTAAGCTATATTATTCTTTAAATATATAGCTGAGGGTTACATCATTAGCTTATAATATTATTTACATCAGCATACATATGTTCCTGTCCATCAGAAACATTATGTGAGTGTCGTCCCCTCCCTTCTATGCCATACAAGGAATTAAGAATCTCTCGTTATGACACACTCATTCTGCATAAAAGGGTCCATAAGGGACAGAGGAAGGTCACATACACGCTAACACGACACTCTTGCATACACATACATACACGTCTGAGAAGCTGCAACAGGTGCATGCTACAAGATCATCATTTCCGTCTATTTCCGGCTTCTTCCCAAAAAGACAAGAACATGAAGGACAGAACAGCACATGGCCGGACTTCTATGAGAGATAATGGTGACTTATCTTTAAACTTTTGCTTGTTATTTTTACAGTAGTTTTATCTACATGGAATTGTTCATAATACGCTTTACATTGTTATTTTTCACCATTGTGTGATACAATAAAATCACACTTCATTTTTTATTTCAATGGCTCTTTCATTCATAATCGCCTCAAGACACTAGAAGAAGTATTATATGTGTCTAAAATCCAACAATAACACTTTAAGGCTGCTGAGGTTTTTTTGCATGTGTAGATGCTAGGTTTGCCTGCGAAGTTGCCTGAAGATTGTTGGCTGTGGAGTTCTTTTTTTGGAGGGTTCTCCCACTCCTCAATGTGGCACTGCTTTGGGATGTCCCTGTTTGGTCAAGATTATAGAAGAGAAGCTGTGTCCATCTCTGAACGTAAGAGAAGGCGGGATTTTATGCTTCTATCCCTTAAAATCCCTTATTCTGAGTTAATTGATGTACAAAGCACCCACCCCTGTGTTGGACTTAGTTTGACACTGCGTTTTACTGACTGGTTTACCTGTAGCAAAGAGAGGGGGTTTTATGCGCAGTGAGGACAGCCCATAGGAGGGGCCAAGGTTTTTTGGGGTTTTTTGCCTATTTTCTTACTCCTGTATACAACGCTATGAAACACTGTTTGGTCAAGATTATATCATAGGAGAGAGGTTATGTCCATTATTGAACTCAGAAAAATGGATTTTTACTGTGAGAACCAAAAAAATTAGTTTTTTTCTAATGCTTATTTTTAGAGATGAGCGAATCGAACATGGCAAAGTGGAATTCGTTTCGAAGATCAGGAAAAATTCGAATCGAATTTTCCCAAAAATAGCGGCGACATGTGTGGCAACGGAGCGGGGATCTCTGGGAAGGCGCGCTGACCCATAATGCATTCATTCATGACATGTGATCGCATTAGCCAATCAGCAGCCAGCCAGCCAGCACTGTGTAATGGTGGAGCTATAAATTGCAGCCATCTTACAATTCTCCATTAGCCTCCGGTCATTCAAGAGAGACAGACCTGTCTGTATTAGGGACAGAGTTAGGGCCAGAGAGACTTTAGGGCCACAGAATCGTTACTTACGAACACAGAATCGTTACTTAGGGACACAGAATCGTTACTCAGGGACACAGAATTGTTACTCAGGGACACAGAATTGTTACTCAGGGACAGACACAGAATTGTTACTCAGGGACACAGAATTTTTACTCAGGGACACAGAATTGTTACTGAGGGACACAGAATTGTTACTCAAGAACACAGAATTGTTACTCAGGGACACAGAATTGTTACTCAGGGACAGACACAGAATTGTTACTCAGGGACACAGAATTGTTACTCAGGGACAGACACAGAATTGTTACTCAGGGACAGACACAGAATTGTTACTCAGGGACACAGAATTGTTACTCAGGGACACAGAATCGTTACTGAGGGACACAGAATCGTTACTCAGGGACACAGAATTGTTACTCAGGGACACAGAATTGTTACTCAGGGACACAGAATCGTTACTGAGGGACACAGAATCGTTACTCAGGGACACAGAATCGTTTCTCAGGGACACAGAATTGTTACTGAGGGACACAGAATCGTTACTCAGGGACACAGAATCGTTACTCAGGGACACAGAATCGTTACTCAGGGACAGACACAGAATCGTTACTCAGGGACACAGAATCGTTACTGAGGGACACAGAATTGTTACTGAGGGACACAGAATCGTTACTCAGGGACACAGAATTGTTACTCAGGGACACAGAATTGTTACTCAGGGACAGACACAGAATTGTTACTCAGGGACAGACACAGAATTGTTACTCAGGGACAGACACAGAATTGTTACTCAGGGACACAGAATTGTTACTGAGGGACACAGAATCGTTACTCAGGGACACAGAATTGTTACTCAGGGACACAGAATTGTTACTCAGGGACAGACACAGAATTGTTACTCAGGGACACAGAATTGTTACTCAGGGACACAGAATTGTTACTCAGGGACACAGAATCGTTACTGAGGGACACAGAATCGTTACTGAGGGACACAGAATTGTTACTCAGGGACACAGAATCGTTACTCAGGGACACAGAATCGTTACTCAGGGACACAGAATCGTTACTGAGGGACACAGAATCGTTACTGAGGGACACAGAATCGTTACTGAGGGACACAGAATCGTTACTGAGGGACACAGAATTGTTACTCAGGGACACAGAATTGTTACTCAGGGACACAGAATTGTTACTCAGGGACAGACACAGAATTGTTACTCAGAGACACAGAATTGTTACTCAGGGACACAGAATTGTTACTGAGGGACACAGAATCGTTACTGAGGGACACAGAATCGTTACTCAGGGACACAGAATTGTTACTCAGGGACACAGAATTGTTACTCAGGGACAGACACAGAATTGTTACTCAGGGACACAGAATTGTTACTCAGGGACACAGAATCGTTACTCAGGGACACAGAATCGTTACTCAGGGACACAGAATCGTTACTCAGGGACAGACACAGAATTGTTACTCAGGGACAGACACAGAATTGTTACTCACAGACACAGAATTGTTACTCAGGGACACAGAATTGTTACTCAGGGACACAGAATCGTTACTGAGGGACACAGAATCGTTACTGAGGGACACAGAATTGTTACTCGGACACAGAATTGTTACTCAGGGACACAGAATTGTTACTCAGGGACACAGAATCGTTACTGAGGGACACAGAATCGTTACTCAGGGACATAGAATCGTTACTCAGGGACACAGAATTGTTACTGAGGGACACAGAATCGTTACTCAGGGACACAGAATCGTTACTCAGGGACACAGAATCGTTACTCAGGGACACAGAATTGTTACTCAGGGACACAGAATCGTTACTCAGGGACACAGAATCGTTGAATTAAAGAGTATGTCAGACAACACGCAGAGGAGTGGCAGAGGAGGCAATGTTTCAGGAGCGAGCAGACGTGGCAGCAGAGGAAGGGGTCGAGGCAGCACTAGTCGCAGCCAGAGGCCAGTGCTCCCGGTGTCATCCAGCGGTCGTGTCTCCACCGACAACCCTGCCGTCATCGATTGGTTGGCTCGGTCGTCTTCCTCTTCCCAGGTCACCTCTGACACCTACAGCCAACGGTCGGTGGGTACGTCAGACACAACCGTTAGTTGGCATGGCCCGGGAGCAAGCCCACTGAAATCACATGTCCTCTACCTGCCCCTGTCCTTTGGTGTTCACTCACCAAGCGAAGTATCGCATGCTGTGGGCTCAGCCCCACTGTACAGTGAGGAAGAGCTAACAGAGGGCGGTCAGGAACGGGGGGAGACATCCGCCTCTTCAGCAGCCAGGCGAAGAAGTACTGGCGAGGAGAGTGGCTCGGTAGCCGGTCTAGAGACAGGTCTGTCTCCTGACCCACACGCAGCCGAGGGGGCTAGTAGTGAGGCGGAGACCCTAATTGATGATGATGAGGCTGATCGCACTTGGCAGCCTCGTCGTCATCTGCCAGGCCCGTAATCTGCCATGGGCCCCCGTACCGACTCCTCATGCTGCTGCCAGGCCCGTAATCTGTCATGGGCCCCTGTACCGCCTCCTCCTGCTGCTGCCAGGTCCAGAGTGTGTCATGGGTCCCTGTACGGCCTCCCCTTGCTGCTGTCTCCATCGCCACACTCTGCCATGTGCCACTTTCAGGTCTCCTCACACTGCTGGTGGGTTCCATTTTGTCATAGGGTGCTGTATGGCCTCCCATTGCTGCTGCCAGGCCCGTAATCTGCCATGGGCCCCCGTACCGACTCCTCATGCTGCTGCCAGGCCCGTAATCTGTCATGGGCCCCTGTACCGCCTCCTCATGCTGCTGCCAGGTCCAGAGTGTGTCATGTGTCCCTGTACGGCCTCCTATTGCTGCTGCCAGGCCCGTAATCTGCCATGGGCCCCCGTACCGACTCCTCATGCTGCTGCCAGGCCCGTAATCTGTCATGGGCCCCTGTACCACCTCCTCATGCTGCTGCCAGGTCCAGAGTGTGTCATGGGTCCCTGTACGGCCTCCCATTGCTGCTGTCTCCATCGCCACACTCTGCCATGTGCCACTTTCAGGTTTCCTCACACTGCTGGTGGGTTCCATTTTGTCATAGGGTGCTGTATGGCCTCCCATTGCTGCTGCCAGGCCCGTAATCTGCCATGGGCCCCCGTACCGACTCCTCATGCTGCTGCCAGGCCCGTAATCTGTCATGGGCCCCTGTACCGCCTCCTCATGCTGCTGCCAGGTCCAGAGTGTGTCATGGGTCCCTGTACGGCCTCCCATTGCTGCTGTCTCCATCGCCACACTCTGCCATGTGCCACTTTCAGGTCTCCTCACACTGCTGGTGGGTTCCATTTTGTCATAGGGTGCTGGCAGATTTCAGGCCTCCCATTGCTGCTGCCAGGCCCGTAATCTGCCATGGGCCCCCGTACCGACTCCTCATGCTGCTGCCAGGCCCGTAATCTGTCATGGGCCCCTGTACCGCCTCCTCATGCTGCTGCCAGGTCCAGAGTGTGTCATGGGTCCCTGTACGGCCTCCCATTGCTGCTGCCAGGCCCGTAATCTGCCATGGGCCCCCGTACCAACTCCTCATGCTGCTGCCAGGCCCGTAATCTGTCATGGGCCCCTGTACCGCCTCCTCATGCTGCTGCCAGGTCCAGAGTGTGTCATGGGTCCCTGTACGGCCTCCCATTGCTGCTGTCTCCATCGCCACACTCTGCCATGTGCCACTTTCAGGTCTCCTCACACTGCTGGTGGGTTCCATTTTGTCATAGGGTGCTGGCAGATTACGGGCCTCCCATTGCTGCTGCCAGGCCCGTAATCTGCCATGGGCCCCCGTACCGACTCCTCATGCTGCTGCCAGGCCCGTAATCTGTCATGGGCCCCTGTACCGCCTCCTCCTGCTGCTGCCAGGTCCAGAGTGTGTCATGGGTCCCTGTACGGCCTCCCATTGCTGCTGCCAGGCCCGTAATCTGCCATGGACCCCCGTACCGACTCCTCATGCTGCTGCCAGGCCCGTAATCTGTCATGGGCCCCTGTACCGCCTCCTCATGCTGCTGCCAGGTCCAGAGTGTGTCATGGGTCCCTGTACGACCTCCCATTGCTGCTGTCTCCATCGCCACACTCTGCCATGTGCCACTTTCAGGTCTCCTCACACTGCTGGTGGGTTCCATTTTGTCATAGGGTGCTGTATGGCCTCCCATTGCTGCTGCCAGGCCCGTAATCTGCCATGGGCCCCCGTACCGACTCCTCATGCTGCTGCCAGGCCCGTAATCTGTCATGGGCCCCTGTACCGCCTCCTCATGCTGCTGCCAGGTCCAGAGTGTGTCATGGGTCCCTGTACGGCCTCCCATTGCTGCTGTCTCCATCGCCACACTCTGCCATGTGCCACTTTCAGGTCTCCTCACTCTGCTGGTGGGTTCCATTTTTTCATAGGGTGCTGTATGGCCTCCCATTGCTGCTGCCTCCACCGCCACACTGTGGCTCCACACTCTGGTTTTGGCCCCGTGACTGCCCAAATGAGTGAAGTGTGCGGTGATTCTAAGATCGACGGCACTCATCTGCATGTCATACTGAGTGACAGTATTATTTCTCTTCCCCAGCAGACTCCAAGGGCATTTAAATTAAAGGTACAGTGTTCTGCACTAATATAAAGGCTCTCTGAAGCCTAGAAACACCCTTTTTATAAGTTAAATTCGCAGCGAATATATTCGACTCGAATCAAATTTATTCCGCGAATCAGCCGAATCGAATTTTTTAATAATTCGCTCATCTCTACTTAATTTGTAATAACTTGAATACCGGCAGATCACTTACCTGCTCAAGTTAAAATGGTTGGGAGATGAATGCAAGGATGTATTTTTGGAGTTATATTGAATGATAACTTAGCATTTGTAGAAATGCAACTTCCTTGTAGGAGTATTAGAATTATAATGAAAATATTGTTTTGTTTCAGCTGAAAGAGATGATGGTTGTTGGCATTGACTGTTATCATGACACATTGGCTGGGAAAAAGTCTATTGCTGGTTTTGTTGCCAGCTTGAACCAAAGAATGACGCGGTAAGCCAAAAAGTAATTTTGTTTATTTACTTTCTTCCGTGAGATACATTATTTTGAAAGCGCATAAAATGATCTGAAAATCAAAAATAAAAGTAAATTAAATTTTTATTATATATCACAGGACACAGGTATGGTATTTTTAGACTATTGGGTAATTCACCACCTTAAGGTGGTTGGACAATTGCAAATAGTAAAGCTGAAACTCAGCACCTCACCCACTCCCAGTTGCTTATGTCTGTAGGTGATGGACGTCTTTCTCCATCTCTGAGAGATTTTCTCTTTTTTCTAGTGTTGATCTTCTAGCAAGTGTAATGTCCTGCTACTTGCCCTGATGGCTCTTAAATATCAGCACTGATTTGGATCAGTTGCCTTTGGGCTTACTGCAGCTCTGAAGGACTGTACCCTGACCTTGCAGAATGGCAAGAAAGTTCTGAAAGTTGCTAGCCTGCACTTGATTACATAGGATGCATTCACATTGGGGCAACAGCATGTGGAAGCTTGTAGGGTGGTTTTTCAGGTCCAGATCAGGGTCCACTGCAGTGGAACCCAGATTCCGAATTCCATTACAGGGCTAAGCCATTGAGCAGTTGGAGACCATTGATGGCTGTTGAGGGTTACTGGCTGCGATTCCCTGACATGGCCCTTGCGATACCTGTTAGGCGCCCTTTGCCTTTAAATTTGGTGCCATGGTTACTTGGGAAATTTTCCCTTTCATAGGTTGCCCCTCTTTTCACTACCCTCATGACACACTGAGCATGCACTCACCCTTTTGCCTAGGGGAAGGTCTTTTCCTGTCATGCACTGAATATGTTAGACATTGACTTCTGAGCACTCTTTCTACAATACAGCACAGGCAACTCATCTTTCTTGACCCCAGACCTCCAGGTGATTGAACAATAAGGTAATTAGTACTTTAAAGTGGTTGTAAATGCTCAAGGTTTTTTACCTTCATGCATTCTGTGCATGATGGTGAAAACCTTTTTGTGTGCAGCAGCCCTCCCTAATACTTAACTGAGCCCCTTTGTGGTCCAGTGATGTGCACAAGAGCTTTGGCTCCCACTGCTGTCAATTACAGCCAATGAGGAGAGAGAATGGGCAGGGCCAAGCCTGTATGTGAATGGACACACAGCAATGGCTCTGGAGCGAGCCTTCTTAGGTGCCCCTATAGCAAGCTGCTTGCTCTGGGTGCAAATGGCGGGAAGGAGGAGCCAAGAGTGCCAGCGGGGCACCCAGGAAAGGGAAAGATCGGTTCTGCTCTGCACAGAGCAGGTAAGTATGACATGTTTATTTTCTGTAATATCACTTTAAGTATGTGTTGCACATAACAGACGTTAGACATAAGGGGTGGGAACTGTGTGCTCAGCTAGCAATTTCACTATAGTGAAGCAGTTGGCAGGCACCCAGTCAGATATGAGGCTCAAGGGTTACAAAAGCTACTGGTCACCTTCGCCATAGTGCTTTTTCTGTGACTTTTTTTTTTTTTTTTTTGTCTCTACTATGTTCAAAGGAGGAAGCAGAATAGAGTCAGGTGAAGGTTTCTTCCTCATCCTATGAATCCTACCAGGAGGTTGTTAAGACCTCTGGCATCTCTAAGGCCTAATTGCACGTCTACTGCGAGGGCCCTTAATGAGGTATAGCAAAAAAAAAAAGTAAGAGGAGGGCAAGAAGTGGACACACCCCATGGCTTCATACCTAAGCAGAACTCTAAAGGTCCTTGTGAATGGTGTTTCGGTGACTAAAGACCCTGCAGTTTGGTTTGAATCCCTCTTTATAAAGCATCCTTTTACATCGCAAGTCAATCATGCATCTTTCAATTGCTGCCATGGATGTTTTTTAACAACCATATAGTAATATGATGGATGCAAGGTGGTTCTCTCGTTCTGGGAGGACGTCATATGACGTCCTCCCATTCTAACCTCGCATGCGTGAATCACGATCCACGGAAAGAGCCGAAGATGTCGGCTCTGTCATGTGATCAGCTGTGTCCAATCACAGCTGATCACATGTAAACAGGAAAATGCTGGTTATCGGCATTTCTCTCCTCTCGAGCTGTCACGCTGATAGCTCGAGAAGAGAGGAGAGACGATAAATGGCATTCCGCGTAGGGGACATGTACCCTGATCATCAGAGCACTGATGATCCGTGTGCCCTGATGATCAGTGTAGCCCCAGCAGTGCCACCTGTCAGTGTCCATCAGTGCCAGCTGTTAGTGCTCAACAGTGCAATGTGCCAGTGCCCATCAATGCCACATATCAGTGCCTACCAGTGCACATCAATTCCTCATATCAGTGCCCATCTAAGCTGCTTTTAAGTGTCACCCAGTCAGTGCCGCCTATCAGTGCCCGTCAGTGCCACTTATCAGTGCCAGTCAGTGCCGCCTATCAGTGCCATATATCAGTGCTGCATTTCAGTGCCGCCTATCAGTGATGCCTGTCAATGCTCATCAGTGCCACCTACCAGTGCCTCCTCAGCAGTGCCACCTATCAGTGTCCATCAGTACAGCCTATCCGTGCCCATCACTGCAGCCTCATTAGCGCATATCAGTGAAGGAGAAAAATCACTTATTTGCAACATTTTTTTAATTTTTTTCACAATTTTCAGTGGTTTTTGGTATGTTTAAGAAGGAATAAAAAACCCAGAGTTGATTAAATGACACCAAAATAAAGCTCTATCTGTCACAAAAAAATTATAAACATTTCATATGGGTACAGTGTTGCATGACCACGCAATTGTCATTCAAAGTGCAGCAGCGCTGAAAGCTGGAAATTGGCCTGGGCAGGAAGGGGGTATAAGTGCCCTGTAGGCTTGTGGTTAAACTCATTTGGTCAATGTCGAGCACATGTCAAAGGACTTAAGTAAGTGCCTTTTGGAGCGAGCATCTGGAGTTTTTTCAGGAGGCACCACGGTTCTGTGTAGACTGATTTGAAAATCCTTTCTAGCAGCTTTCCTCTTTAGTCCTTTCTTTGGTACACATGAAACCCATTGTTTAGCTTGTGGAGCTCTTCTGTAAAAAAACAACTGGAACAGATTTCCTTTGAGGGTAAAAGTTAATGCTTTTTATACATTTATCCACATTATCATGTGGGTATACACTTCTGTTATGGAGAAAGGACAGAGCAGTACAGAGGAGGTATTCCATTTCGCTCTTCCAGGCTTCAGGTTTCACAAACAAACTCGGGACCCCTTTTGTAGGTGTAACATTTTTCTAAAACTCACCCTGGCAGTTTGCAAGCCCTTTTCTTAGTTAAGGGGGGGGAGGGATAACTGCAGCCATTTGTACCCAGGATATCCCAGACAAACAGGTCCAGCACATTGTGTCCTGGGGCTAAAAAATGTTTTACCTTGGCTCTCCCATACTTCATCCCTTCAAATGTGCCTCCCTACACACACAAGGAATAAATCTGAGGTGAGAAAGGTTTCAGAGATTTTATTGCAACCTTTGCACTGTTTCTGATGGCATTGTAAAGCCCATTCTAAGGGCTCGTTCACACTTGGCTGTTTTGCCAACGCTTGCCAAACGCTCCTATAGCGTTTGGCAAGCGTTGGTCCGGCGTTTGCTGAGCGTTTTTAACGCTCGGCAAACGCCGCATGCGCGGTTTAGCGGCGGTTGCTAGGCGTTTGCCGAGCGTTAATAACGCCCCACAAACGCCTATAATGCAGTTTGAGTGGTGTTACCGCTCCGCAAACGCCCCGCAACCGCGTCGCAACCGCACCGCAAACGCCGGCCGGGCGTTTGCGGAGCGGCACCATAGACGAGAATAGGAGGCTTCAAAGCCTCCTGACTCGACCAGAGGCGTCCGTTTTGCCGCGACGCAACGCAAACGCTCCCGTTAGAACAGCACCATGTGCTGTAATGTGCAGAATTGGCAGAGGCGTTTGGGAAGCGGTAAAAACGCTTCCCAAACGCCTCTCTGCCGCCAGCACACAAGGCTAGTGTGAACGTAGCCTAAGGCTGTCAAACAAAATTCCTTGGTATTTAGATGATCTGTATGGAATCTGCCTTGTCAGTAATTGCATCCCTTTATCAGGTGTATTTTCTGACTTTGGTGGATATCAAAGATGCCTACTTGTTCCTTCCTGTTTTTCCGCCTCACAGATGCTATCTACATTTTGCGATGGGGGAACAGCATATCCTCATCGTACAATAAAGGAAATAGGGGTGTTATTTTTGTAATTGCAGTTTTATTAAAGGTTTACCAAGACATGCAGAAAAGGTGATACATGCAATTGCCAGTACGCATTACATATATATTGAAGTGAAACAATAAAATAAACTCAAAGAGGAAAAAGAAGCAGACTGAAAAATATGGAAACATTTACATTGTTTCCATGACCATAGAGAAATAAAAATCTAGGTACTGGGTTGATGGAACCCTATAAACTATATGAGGTACTGGGCTCCTTTAATACATGTAAATATAAGAAGGAAAGAATATCATATTGGAATGAATTTGAATAGGGGAATTCCATAGTGAGAGTCAGGGTGATGCCAGACATCGCAATTCCCAACTACTGACACAGTATATCCTGTATATCACAATACAGTTAAGGCAAACAATAGGAATACAAAGAATACACCGTGTTCCAAATTATTATGCAAATTCTATTTAAGTGTCACAAAGATTAAATATTTTGTTTTTCAGTTTAACTCATGGATGGCATTGTGTCTGAGGGCTCTTTTGATCACTGAAAACAATCTCGGACACCTGTGATAATTAGATTGGCCGGTGAGCCCAATTTAAGGAAAATCTACTAAAGGACGGTGTTCCACATTATTAAGCAGAGCACCTTTTTCAAGCAATATGGGGAAGAAAAAGGATCTCTCTGCTGCCGAAAACAGTGAAATAGTTCAATGCCTTGGACGAGGTATGAAAACATTAGATATTTCACGAAAACCTAAGCGTGATCATCGCTCTATTAAGAGATTTGTGGCTGATTCAGAGCACAGACGGGTTCGTGCAGATAAAGGCACATTGAGGAAGATTTCTGCCAGATCCATGCATCGGATCAAGAGAGCAGCTGCTAGAATACCATTACATAGCAGCAAACAGATATTTGAAGCTGCTGGTGCCTCTGGAGTCCTACGGACATCAAGGTGTAGAGTCCTCCAGAGTCTTGCAACTGTGCATAAACCTATTCGGCCACCAATAACCAATGCTCACAAGCAGAAACTGCTGCATTGGGCAGAAAAATACATGAAGACTAATTATCAAACAGTCCTGTTCACTGATGAGTGCCGTGCAACCCTGGATGGTCCAGATGGATAGAGTAGTGGATGGTTGGTGGACGGCCACCCTGTTCCAACAAGGCTGCGACGTCAGCAAGGTGGTGGTGGAGTCATGTTTTGGGCCGGAATCATGGGAACAGAGCTGGTCGGCCCCTTTATTGTCCCCGAAGGTGTAAAGATGACCTCTGCAAAGTATGTGGAGTTTATGGCTGACCACTTTCTTCCCTGGTACAGAAGGAAGAACTATGTTTTCCGTAATAAAATCATCTTCATGCATGACAATGCACCATCTCATGCTGCAAAGAATACCTCTGCATCAATGGCTGATATGGGGATAAAAGGAGAGAAAGTCATGGTGTGGCCTCCATCCTCCCTTGACCTCAATCCTATTGAGAACCTTTGGAGCATCCTCAAGCAAAAGATCTATGAGGGTGGGAGGCAGTTTACATCCAAACAGCAGCTCTGGGAGGCTATTCTGACATCTTGCAAACAAATTCAAGCAGAAACTGTCCAAAAACTCACAAGTTCAATGGATGCAAGACTTGTGAAGCTGCTATCAAATAAGGAGTCCTATGTTACAATGTAACATGACCTGTTAAAATGTTTAAAAATTTAAAATGTTGTTAAAAGTTTGATTGAAATAGCTTTTGATTTCAGTAAATATGCTGCAAACACAACAAATGACAATTTTCAGTTCTTTACAACCTATAAAGTGTTTTGAAACTTACTGTGCGTAATAATTTGGAACAGTACATTGTAAGTTTTTTATGTTTAAAAAAAATTCTGTTATCATTTGGAGGTTTGTTCAATAAAATGTGAATTGTACTCTTAATAGTTGATAACATGAGAATTATGCTGACTGTTATTTACATCAATTATTTAGGTAAATGAGAAAAATAACATTTGCATAATAATTTGGAACACAGTGTAAGTCTTCCATATTGTCAAAGCATAAAGTGTCAAGCCTGCATTAAAATTCTGAAAGGATAGTCACAAGGAGGTGGTAGTATAAGAAAAAGAGCCAAAGGAAGAGTAATCCTAGCTGATTTCTTAACATGACTACAGCACCTTATCTACACACTGCTGGGCAGGAAAGCTATTTATTTTCTGCTGCATGCAATTGTTGGTGTAAATCAGCTTTGACTAAGAGAGTCTCATTTAAGTGTAGAACGATTTGAAATTCATTGCCCTCTGATGTAAGCTTAATGGGGGAGTAAGTTGGGGTACAGGTTGGTGTGTCTTTGGCCTGGATTTGACTGGTGTCCATGTCTTAGAAGTCAACACAGGACGTGAAATGGGAACCGCCAAAACTTCTTCAGGCAGGAAGGAGGGAGGAGCTAGGTTCTAAAGGAAGGCTTCTCCTAAAGATCCCAGATACTGTATTGCAGCCCTCAAAATTATAGGTGAAACAAGTTGGGGGCGAGCAGCGGCGGGACTAGGTGTGTGTGGGAGTGGGGGCAGTTACAAGGACCAATCTCCTGTATGTCTTTCAATGAAGCAGCTGAAAGCTGCTGGAGGGAGAGGAGGAGAATCAGTTCTCAGCTGCTTCATTGAAAACATACAGGAGATCGGTCCTTGTAATTTACCTACCCTCCGCCCGCTGTGCCCTGACCCATCCCCAAGCACACACACCTTGTGCTCCTCAGCAGCAGCCGACAGTTCTGATGCTTCTGACTGAGCATGCGAGTCCTGCCACCCTTCCTTCCTTCCACCCACCCCTCCTTTCCTTCCTTCCACCCATTCCTCCCTTCCTTTCTACCTTCCACCCACCCTCCCCCTGCCTTCTTTCCACCCACCCCTCCCTTCAACTCCTTCCCACCCTCCCTTCCTTCCATCCACCCCTCTTCCTTCAGTCCTATCCTTTCTTCCGCCCCTCTTTACCTCCCTTCTTTCTTTTCAACCCTTTCTTTCCTTCCTTCTACCCCTCCCTTTATTTTTTCCTTCCACCCTTTCTTCCTCCTACCCCTCCTTACTTCCTGTGGAAACAGAAACATCCTCTCCTGCGCTTTTTGACCCAGAGTAAGGGTGGATGAATAGAAACAGAACTTGAGAAAATTCGACCACCAATGCATAGAAGGTTGTGCGGCTCTAAAAACAAGGCTGGGAAAGCCCTACCAGTACTGAAAAGTGATACAAAAAGCGCATCAACCTTGCGTATTACCTCAGTAAACTGATTTTATTACATTGAAAATAATACTCACAAACAACAAAGTAAATCAAGCATATAGGTCCTCAAAGGAACTTTAGTAGTGTAGAACCATTGTGAGTCACATTACAGGGGTAGACTCTCAAAGGCTGATGCATTTCGAGGGGGGTCCCTTTTTCAACAGAGCTCTCCTTCCTTCCATCCACCCCCCCCCCTCCCTTTGCCCCTTCCTTGCACCCCTCCTTCCCTTTTGTCCCTTCCTTCCACTGCTCCTTTCCACCCCTCTCTCCCTTCTGTCTACACCTCCCTCACATTCTTCCGCCTCTTTCTTCCACCCCTCCCTCTCTTCTTTCCACCTCTCCTTTCCTTCCACCCCTCCCTTCTTTCCTTCCACCCCTTCCTCCACTCCTTCCATCCCACCCTGCCTTACTTTCTTCCACCCCTCTTTACCTCCCTTCTTTTTTTTCAACCCTTTCTTTCCTTCCTTCCACCCCTCAATTCCTTCGTCCTCCTTCCCTTGCTTCCACTCCTTTCATTCCAACCATTCCTCCCTCCCTTCCACCAATCTCTCCCTTCCATCCCTCATTTCATCCCTTCCTTCCATCCCTCTTTTCCTCCCTTCCTTCCACCCCTCCCTCCCTATGTCCCTTACTTCCACACCTCCCTCTCTTTCTTCTTTCTTTTCACCCCTCCCTCCCTCCCTTTCTCTCTTCCTTCCACCCCTCCCTCTCATTCTTCCTTCCGCCCCTTTCTCATTTCCTTTCTTCCTTCCTTCATTCTGCTTAAAACTTTTAACAGTCCATTACATGAGATAATTTACGCGTGTGTTTAGGGGCTGGCCAGGGCAGGGTAGGGGTTGGGTGGGGCAACTGGTGGCAAGAAACTCTTATTACCTCAGGACTTTAAATTTTGAGCCCTGCTATATTGAGTTACCTCTTTAGTGACTGTAAGTCTGAAGGGGAACCCCCAGCAATATAGGGTATGGTGCTTTTGCAGGTCGGAGGTGATAGGTCTCAAAGAGTGCAGTTTAGCCAGTGTAATGGGTGAGAGATTGCTGAAAACTTCAGTTTTCTCTCTCTTATAATCTATCGTTGATTTATTATGATTGGGATTTTAGATGGATTCTTTACTCTCATAATAATGAAAGCGGACAATGATATCCCTTGGTTTAGCTGCAGTGGGTGGTTTAGGGCCCAAGGATCAGTGTGCTCGTTCAACCGCCAAATATTGAGTACATCAAATAAGTTGAAGGGTCCATGTCCCCAACAGATTCAGGAACACCTCTAATACTGAGGTTCTGGCGCCTCTCCCTGTTCTCTAAATTCTTTTATTGCAGCTGGAGTTGGGACACCTGCTTTTTTAAAGTATGATTGTCCTCCTCCTGCACATGGACATTAAATTATTGTCAAATTCAGTTTCCAGATGGTCTTGTATGTTTCCAAATTAAGGTTATTTCACCCCTTATACGGGGGTCTATCACCGTATAGGGATCTTTCTCCAGAATAACAAAAGAACTCCCCCTGGTGACCTTCCCAATACACTGAAGAGGCTGCAGCTGTGTTCGTAAAGGGAACCTCCTGTTGAATTACTACCCTGATGATATATATTTATCCTGGGCTGACTCCAACTCCACCCTAAGAGGGATTCCCGGCAGACTTCCATTTATTTATACACTGCGCAATACCTTTGCTCATCTGGTGAGTGCGCATTTTATCTGCTTCCTGCCTCTCTCCAAATTTTTACGATTGATGAAACTGGGAATATTGAAGTCACCTTGAGCTTTTATTTCTCATTTATATTTATTACAGACTGCAATTTTATTTATGAGATACATGTTCTATACACATCAGGATTATATATATACTTCAGCTCTGCACAAATATTTTGTCTTTTTGAAGGTTTTATGGTTCCCATATGGTGCATAGCTGCTTTCTTATTTTGAGCACTCGCTGAGTTTTTTATTTAATAAAGTGTTGAAATACTTGCTGCCCAAATGTATGTGCTATAGAGGTGCATAAAGAGGCCACGTCTAGTGAAACCCACCTATATCCTATTTGCCAATGGTAGTTTGATAAGATGTCAAGCATATGACCCGAATCTCGGACATACTGTGTGAGTGGAGATGTGTTACATATTGCTGTAAAAAGTGATCAATATAATTCCCCACATTGCTGATAAGGCTGTCAATTCCAGATATAATAGTATTTCCATGGGGATGAATGGGATTCTTATGTATTTTTGGCATATGATAAAAATGGTGGGGTTAAAGGGAATAGTCTTAACAGACATTTCCATTCTTGTTTGTTCAACACCTCCTCCTTCAGAGCTTTGTCTAGCAGGGTCTTTAGAGTAGATTTATAAGGCCCAATAGGATCCCTGAAAGTTTTTCATAGGTGTCAGTCTCCTAGTAATCTCATGGCTTCTGTGAGATAATCCTGTCTACTCTGTATTACCAGACCTCCCCCTTTATCTTCTTGTTTGATCACAATCTGACAGTTGTTTTTTAGGCCCTCTAATGTTTCTTTTTCTAGTCACAATGGAAGGAAGGTCCATATCCCTACTGCTCTAACAGTAAAGAACCCCTTACTTGGTTTAAAATGAACTACCCTTTTGACCAACGTCGTTGAACTGCATACTAACGATGTGATCAAACCAGTTTTGTAAAGTGGCAAATTTATACTTTTATTGCTTGGGTAAATCCCCTTTTTAATGCATGCTAATAGTTCCTTGTTTGCTGCAGCTTGGCATTGCATAGTTTTGTTAAATCTCTGATCTACTAGGACCCCCTGATCTTTTTCCATCTTTGATTTCCCCCAAAGGTTCTAGCATGTAGCTTGCACGTGTATGTTTTGGCTCCCAAGTGCATTACTTTACATTTTATTAAACATCATTTGCCATATTGTTGCCCACACCTCTATTTTGCCCTGGCACTCTTGTAAAGTTGCTGTTTTGTTTTGTTAAATTATTACCCCACTTAGCTATGTATCATCAGCAAACACTGAGATTCAACAATTTATTCCAACCTCTATATCGTTTTCGAACAAGTTAAACAGAAATGGTCCAAGGACAGAGCCCTGGGGCACCCCGTTTACAACTCCAGATCATTCAGAGAAAATTACATTAATCACTATTCTCTGGAAATGCTCTTGCAATCAGTATTCTCTCCAGGTACATGTGATATCAGCATTGCCAAAAGTCCTTAATTTGTAAATTATTATTTTATGAGGTACTGTGTCAAATGTAGATACACCGTGTCCACAGGCCCTCCTTTATCCAAATTACAATTTACCTCCTTACAGAATGTTCCACATGTGCCGGGAGACCGGAGCCTGACACAGACTACTGGGGAGGTGCAGGGTCCCTAAATCACTCAATATTTTCTCTGCCAACATCCAGATCCTTCTCCTGTGGCCACCTCCAGGATAGCACATTTACTTTCTAGATCAACTGGTCCCGCTTCCATTAAGAAGGCCGCACTACCAGCATCTGGTTTAGGAAATGCACCCTATTCCAAATTATGCAAATGTTATTTTTCTCATTTACCTAAATAATTGATGTAAATAACAGTCAGCATAATTCTCATGTTATCAACTATTAAGAGTACAATTCAAATTTTATTGAAGAAACCTCCTAATGATAACAGTATTTTTGTTAAACATAAAAAACTTACAATGCACTGTTCCAAATTATTACGCACAGTAAGTTTCAAAACACTTTATAGGTTGTAAAGAACTGAAAATTGTCATTTGTTGTGTTTGCAGCATATTTACTGAAATCAAAAGCTATTTCAATCAAACTTTTAACAACATTTTAAATTTTTTAAACATTTTAACAGGTCACGTTACATTTTAACATAGGACCCCTTATTTGATAGCAGCTTCACAAGTCTTGCATCCATTGAACTTATGAGTTTTTGGACAGTTTCTGCTTGAAATTGTTTGCAAGATGTCAGAATAGCCTCCCAGAGCTGCTGTTTGGATGTAAACTGCCTCCCACCCTCATAGATCTTTTGCTTGAGGATGCTCCAAAGGTTCTCAATAGGATTGAGGTCAGGGGAGGATGGAGGCCACACCATGACTTTCTCTCCTTTTATCCCCATAGCAGCCATTGATGCAGAGGTATTCTTTGCAGCATGAGATGGTGCATTGCCATGCATAAAGATGATTTTATTACGGAAAGCATAGTTCTTCCTTCTGTACCAGGGAAGAAAGTGGCCAGTCATAAACTCCACATACTTTGCAGAGGTCATCTTTACACCTTCAACCGACCAGCTCTGTTCCCATGATTCCGGCCCAAAACATGACTCCACCACTGCCTTGCTGACGTCGCATCCTTGTTGGAAGAGGGTGGCCGTCCACCAACCATCCACTACTTCATCCATCTGGACCATCCAGGGTTGCACGGCACTCATCAGTGAACAGGACTGTTTGAAAATTAATCTTCATGTATTTTTCTGCCCAATGCAGCCGTTTCTGCTTGTGAACATTGGTTAGTGATGGCCGAATAGAAGGTTTATGCACAGTTGCAAGACTCTGGAGGACTCTACACCTTGATGTCCGTGGGACTCCAGAGGCACCAGCAGCTTCAAATATCTGTTTGCTGCTATGTAATGGTATTCTAGCAGCTGCTCTCTTGATCTAATGCATGGATCTGGCAGAAATCTTCCTCAATGTGCCTTTATCTGCACGAACCCGTCTGTGCTCTGAATCAGCCACAAATCTCTTTATAGTGCGATGATCACGCTTAGGTTTTCGTGAACTATCTAATGTTTTCATACCTCGTCCAAGGCATTGAACTATTTCACTGTTTTCGGCAGCAGAGAGATCCTTTTTCTTCCCCATATTGCTTGAAAATGGTGCTCTGCTTAATAATGTGGAACACCCTCCTTTAGTAGTTTTTCCTTAAATTTGACTCACCTGCCAATCTAATTATCGCAGGTGTCTGAGATTGTTTTCAGTGATCAAAAGAGCCCTGAGACACAATGCCATCCATGAGTTAAACTGAAAAACAAAATATTTAATCTTTGTGACACTTAAATAGAATTTGCATAATAATTTGGAACAGGGTGTATACAGTAGCAGCAGCCCAGGCATGCCCAGACTTCCCGATCCTGTCACCAGCACTCCTTTGGGCTGAGTCATCGACCAGCTCAGGGCTTATACAGACACCCGGCCGCCGCACAGAGGGTGCCATTAGGGAGCTCATGGCAGACTTCCCCATTAACCAGGACCTGCAAGCCATGGCCACTTCTATTGGCAGAGCTCTTTCCAGGAAGCTGCATGATCTCCGCAGGCAAGTGGACACTGTTCAGCTGGTGACTGACCTTGAGACAGTTCCTGCCTTCACGGACGAGTGGCCCGCTACCCTAGAGGCTGATCAACAGGCCTTCCGCCGCCATCTCATTGATGTCCAGCTGAGGCTGGACGATGGATAAATCCACAACTGGTGGAACAGTTTACGTCTCAGAGGGATCCCTGAAGCAACAATGGGCCCAGATCTGCATACCACAGTGGTTGTGGTCCTTAATCAGTTACTGAGGAAACCGCCTACCGCAGAGCTGGAGCTGGACTCTGTTCACCGACTACAGGGCCGCTGTGCACCTCCGCTATCTCAGGCAGTTTGTTGCTCCTCTGCTTCGTCACGTGGCGTCCTCTGCAGGGTAAATTTTTTCACCATTAAAGAAGAGAGCCTGGGCTAAAGGCCCTATTGACTTTAACAGTGCCTTCATCCAAGTGTGCCCAGATGTCTTGAGGCAAATCCAGGCCACGAGGGGGATGCACCATCCTCTACTAGAGGTCATTCTTGAGTCGGTTGTGACTTGTCATGGGGGCCACCCTTTTCTATCCTATCTCATTCTGCACAAACAGGAGACTGAGTTCTGCCTGCACTCCTCTGACCAACTACCTACGTTTTCAGCTTCCTGGAGCAACCTGCTGTGGTAGTTCCCAACTGATTTGACTTCTTGCTGTGCTACGAGGCCTTCACCCTGTCCATGCCAAGACCACAGCGGATCCGGCGCTCTTGCTCCCGAGCCTTTGGTCAAATGGTCCACAGATCTATGTCGTCAACTCCTGATCCAACAGGTTTTGCTCCTGTTGTACCTACTGTGTACAGCCTAGTTTCATACCCATCCCTTGTGGAGTTTCCCCAGGCTTGTTGGTTGTCTTTTTGATACTGTCGCTTTTATATGCTTTTATTTTATATGCCATTGATCTGCTGGCCTCTTATCTAGTTACCTGCAACACCCCCAGGCTCTTTTTTTTTTTCATACCTTGGCCGTTATTTTTGCAGGAATTTATTCCCAAGCAATTGAGAGTACCTGTCCCTGATGGCTTGTTTTATGTTTCCTGAGCCTGGGGATGCCATGGTCACCATAAGTTAGGCGGTCTCTGCTTGCCCTCCCCCATTTTCATATTCCTGGATGGCTGTGGGCAACCAACGACTTTGGGTGTTGATCATTGGATTGCTGGCTGTGGACATTCCCCCTTCCTCATAGTTGTGTGCCTGCTGAACATGACCCGGTTGCCAGACTGATGCTCCTCTGTCTTCGATTTTATGGGAGACTTTGAATTAAATTTTACAGTTAATTGTATGTTGGTTCGAATCTTGCCTATCTCACCTAACCTTCAGTGTCACTTACAACTCTACTTCCTCCTCTCCTACTCCTCTTGCTGTCGGGGTCCCCCAAGGTTCTATCCTTGGACCTTTTCTTGATCTACACTTCTTCCTTGGGGCAGCTGATAGCTTCCCATATTTTCGAATATCATTTCTATGCTGATGACACACAAATCTATCTCTCTACTCCTCAGCTCACCACATCAGTTTTCTCACGTATAACCGATTTACTAACAGACTTATCAGACTAGATGTTTCACCACTTTCTAAAACTCAATCTATCCAAAACTGAGCTCATAATATTTTCTCCCACACATGCCTCTTCCCCTGATTTCTCGACCAGTATCAATAGCACCACTATCAACCCATCCCCGTATGTCAGGGTGCTAGGGGTAACCCTGGATTCTGAACTATCCTTTCAGGCCCACATCCAATCCCTGACCAAAACATGCCGCCTCAATCCCCGTAACATCTCCAGAATACGCCTCTTTTTAACCAATGATTCCGCAAAGCTCCTTATTCACTCCCTTGTTATCTCTAGCCTCGACTACTTCAACTCCCTCCTCATTGCCTTACCATTACATAGGCTACCCCTCCTCCAGTCCATCATGAATACTGCTGCCAGGCTCATCCACCTTGCCAACAATTCAGTGTCTGCTACCCCTCTCTGCCAATCCCTCTACTGTCTTCCACTCGCACAACGAATACATTTCAAAATACTAACAACTTACAAAGCCATCCACACTTTGGCCCCCAGCTACATCACCAACCTGGTCTCAAAATATCAACCAAACCGCTCTTTGATCCTCCCAAGACCTTCTGCTCTCTTGTTCCTGTGTCACCTCCTCCCATGCTCATCTCCAGGACTTCTTCTGAGCTTCTCCCATCCTATGGAACTCCCTACCCCAATCTGTCCGACTATCTCCTAATCTATCCACCTTTTAGATGATCCCTGAAAATCTTTCTCTCTTAAGAAGCTTATCCTGCTTCTATTTAGTAAACTGCCTTTTATTTCCTCCATCAGCTCATTCCCCACAGCTATTACCTTTTTTATCACTCAACCCTTCCTCCTAGATTGTAAGCTCTAATGAGCAGGGCCCTCTGTTTCCTCTTTTAGCAAACTGTATTGTAACTGTAATGTGTACCTTCATTTTGTAAAGCGCTGAGCCAACAGTTGGCACTAAATAAATCCTGTAATAATTCCTTTTTCTCTCTCTTCTCTTATTGCACCTGGTTGGGGGTTAGGTGGCAGATTACCAAATAACTGTTGGGCAGGTGGCTCCTTTTCCTTCCTCCTCCCTGGCTTTTTTTCCCTTTCTTTTTCCCCCCTTTGTTTTTTCTGAGCTTATTCTCCTGGTTTCTGTCTCTCATCTGGGGTTGCTCTGAGAAACTTTTTTGGACTCGTGCTCATCCGACTTTTGTGGCCCACTATTGGTCTCCTTAAGGTCACTGCCCTCAATGTGAGAGGTCTGAATGTCTCAAGAGAAACGATCTAGACTGCTGGTAAGTAAAACTCAAGTTCTTCTCCAACAGGAAATGCACTTTAGGAGTGACAATGTTCCCAAAATGACCAATAGAGACTTTCCATTGGCATATCCCAGTCCCTCACCCATTTCAAAGTTTAAACGGGTCATCATTCTGGTTGCTAAATTGGTGCTGTGGTCCCTTAAGGTGTTGCAGTCGGGTTCTCAGGGTTGTTTTCTCTTGCTTATAAGGAAGATTCAGGATGTACAAGTCACTATTTCCCCAATATAGACCACCCCCAGTTTTTGGGGACCTTCTCCCTGTGCTATTGGACTTCTCGGAGGGGCTCTTGGTTTTCGGTGGAGATCTCAACTTTGCTATGGATCGTTTGTTGGATGTGTTGTGTGGTTTCTCCCACCTTTCTTACTCTCGGCTCAAGTGTCTAAAGGTGGATTTTCAGCTACTGCACTTGTTAGACCTCTGGAGGATATTATATCCTCAAGAACGGGGCTATTCTTATTTTTCTCAGATTCATCATACCTACTTGCGACTTGATTATCTTTTGATTAAACACAAAGACTTGCCCAGAGTAATTTTTTCTCTGATCAGGCTCCGGTCAATGTGACTCACACTGGGTCTAGTTACTCAAAACCCTCCATCTTGGAGGTTGATGAAAGCTGTGCTGCAATCAGCAGACTCAAGTATTGAGCTGCAGGCCAGTACTCCCATCAATCGTGACTTGGTCGACAACCCTTTGGTTTTCTGGGAGCCTCATAAGCCGGTTGTTCAAGATGTCTTGATTAGGATTGGTTTCTGCCTGAAAAGGGAGCATTCCCGACGTTTGGATGAGCTCTTGGCTAGGTTGCGTAGCCTAGAATGTTCCCATAAAGCGAGAGTAGCTCATTCTACTTACCAGGAACTTCTAAAAAGTCCAGGAAAAACTTTGGCGTTTTCTATTCCACAAAACAATGCAGAAATTGCTGTGGGCCCATCGTACTACGTGTGAATTCTCAAACGAATCGAGCATGTTACTGGCCTGGGCTCTATGTGGGCCTTTAGCCAAAACTTGCATTCCCCATATTCAGGCTTCCCCTGAGCAGAAGTTAACCACCTTTATAATCTTGGCCACCTCTCCTCGGCAGATCCCTCCCGAGATGCGATGCCGGCAGTTCAGACCTATGCAGCATCTTTTGACATGCCATCGCTTCCACCTGAGGTCAGGTAGGAGCTGGAGGAACCCATTACTACAGAGGTGTTAGGGGTGGCTCTGGCCAGCTGTAAACTTAACAAAGCCCCAGGACCTGTTGGGCTTATTCCAGCTTGCTACAAGGCTTTTTATTAGGTTTTATCTCCATATTTAGTCTCCACGTGGAATTCTCTCAAGATTGGGGGGGGGGATTGGTGTTGGAGTCCATGCCCAAGGATGCTTTGGGGGCCTACATCTCCCTGAATACCATGGAGGGTAAGGATCTTTCTCAGTGTGGGAGCTATTGCCCTTCTAAATACTGACTTAAAGTTGGTTGCCAAAATTCTGGCAAATAGGTTACTCTCTCACATGCGTTACATAATTTATTGGTACCAGGTGGGGATTTTGCCCCTTCGGGAGCCTTGAGACAACACAATCTTGGTTGTTAACTTGATCCATGCCAGAACTGTCTGTCATCCCCTTCTCCTGCTGTCTATGCATGCGGAGAAGGCTTTTGCTATTGTCAGCTGGGAATTCATGCGTGCCACCTTGAAGCATATTGGGCTGGGGTCATCCATTTTGAGCTGGATTTTTTCTCTTTATTGCTGTCCTCCTGCCGCTATCAAAGTCAACAAGATGCAATATGATTTTTACATGATAACGAACTGTACACACCAGGGCTGCGCTATCGTCCTTAATCTTCATACCCTTACTAGAGTCTTATCTCTGTACAGTCTGGGTGGACCCTGGCATTACAGGCTACGTGATGACATCCGGTATTTTTAAGGTGGCTACGTTCGCAGACAACCTGATCTTTTTGATGGACCCAGTGGCGTCCTTGCCAAAGCTCCTCCATTTGTTGAGCATGTAAAGTATGCTGCCTTATCTTGTTTTAAAATTAACTTTTCTAAATCCTCCACCCTTTCTATCTTTTTGAATTGGGCCATGGCTGTTCTCTTCCTCCTCTCGTTCTATTTTACTCCAGACCCTGCTGCCCTTTATACAGCCAATTCTGATCCACTGTTAGTACGTCTGCATGCTGATTTACTTCACTGGCATGCACTCACATTAACTTAGTTTGGTCATTGCAGTGCCCTCAAATTGATGCTGTTGCTCATGTTTTTTACATGATGCATGCTCTCTCCCTATCTGGCTGCCTCTGTCATTAAACATGTCAACTCCTTGTTCCTGGAGTTTGTCTGGTCCCATTGGAAACCGTGCCTTCAACTGCATCTTCATCTCCCTAAAATCTGGGGTCTAATGGGCTTCTGTGATGTGCGAGCCTATTATAGAGCAACCCATCTCACTAGGTTGATTGACATTTTCATGCCAAGTCTAAGTACTGGATGGCCGTGGAGGACTCATGCGGTATAGCGAAAAGCTGGCCTTGGATTGACTCACCACTGCCGAAAGTTCTCAGTGCTCATTGTGCTTTGGGAAGCACTTTGCTGGTACACAAGGATGGCTTTTGTTGCTGCTCGAGTTCCTCGCTGCCCACCCCTATGGAGTCCCTCTTTTCAGACCGGTCTTCAGAACCCTCCTTTTTCAGGATCTGACTCCTGCAGACATCTCCACTTGTGGGACGTCCTGTGATTGGATGGCAAACTCTCCACTGCTTTTGCCTCCACTTTGTACCCTCCTGTCAGGGATGCAGGAATCCAGCAAGGATAATTAGATCAGTTGACTGTACCAAAAGGAGCAAAGAATCAGACTGAGGTAAAGTTAAAATAAGTTTATTGAGACTAATGACACACTTCCAACACAAGTAAACCATAAACAATGCAAGTGACAAAATGAATGTGATAGTGCAAACCCCAAATAACTATATACAAAATGGAGGGAACACAGAATAAGAACAGGGACATGAGACAAGGGGTGCAGGGAGCCAGGTACTAGATGCAGGAAGCGAGATACAGGGAGCAGGTCTCTGGGTCAGGTACCAGGCTCAGGCAGGGATGTGGCTTGCAGGAAAAACATTGATGCCCTGAACTTCAGTTATGGGCAGGCTTATATAGCTTCCAGCAGCCCACTTCAGGTGCAGCCTAATTATTTGGACAGCCCAGCTACTTGGAGACACTCGCTGGTGTCCACCGGAACTGCATCCTTTAACCACTTGCTTTCCAGAGGATTTACCTCCCTTCCTTACCAGGCCATTTTTTTGCTTTATGGCGCTGTGTTACTTTAACTGACAATTGCGTGGTCATGCAACGCTGCACCCAATTGGAATTTACCTCCTTTTTTCCCCACAAATAGAGCTTTCTTTCAATGGTATTTGATCGCCTTTGCAGTTTTAATTTTTTTTCACTATAAATAAAAAGACCAACAATTTTGAGAAAAAAATTTTTTTTTTAACTTTTTACTATTAAACATGTCTAATAAAAAAAAAAAAAACTTTGTCATAAATTTAGGCCAAAATGTGTTTTGCTACGTCTTTGCTAAAAAAAAAAAAATCCCAATACGTGTAAATTAATGGTTTACGTGAAGGTTATTGCATTTATAAATGGCGGCGTATATATACTGGAATTTTTTATTTCTACTAGTAATTCGATCGGTGACAGATTTTACCCCTGCTTTTCTCTCTAAGTGGGAATCCAATATTGCTATGCAATTTACGGACTCACAAAATCTGAAAATTCTTTGTTTTTCCCTGAAGTCCTCCATAGCCACCAAGATTCAGTCATGATACTTGGAGGCCATGGCAATATTTTGTTTACACGGATGCCTATATACAGAAGGTCTTGCAGCCTGATTAATCTCCCGGGGACTTTTTCTTGTGAGACCCCAGGTGAGAGAGTTTGCTTTCCTGGTCCTTACTGACTGTTTCTGGCTTCTTTTCATACTGTCTCAGTAGTTAACCTCTACCTTATTGCTTAGTCCCCTGTACTCATTCCCCTCCCTTCCCCCTCTGTTTCTTCTTCATGTACCCCCCCCCCCCCCCATCTATCTTGGAAATTCCCCATTTGCAGTTTTTTCTGTAGTTATGTTATTACTCTTGACTTTGGTTCATATGCCCTTATTGGGCTATAGTGGCCACCAGGGCACTTTTTCTTACCCCAGTATTTTTTACTTTTATAGTTAACAGGGTTGCATTTCTATGTTGAGGCTCATCTGTATAGGCCGAACACCTTGGAGGAGCCTATTATTGCACCTTCTCAGTTTTACTTACAACTGAACAAAATTAAACTTGTATCTTGAGTGCTCATATCTGTTGAGCTGAATTCATAATTCTGGTGCTGTCTATGACACCTTCCTACTTATGTAATTGTACCGTGCATAATCTTTGACCTGGATTGTGTACCATGTGTGTTTTATGCTAATCAGCTAGTACCATTCCAGTCAGCAAACTATCTTTTAAAATTAAATTAATAATGACATTACTGTGTTCTTTGAGAACTTTCAGGTGTAAATTTTTCTAGTCTTTTTTGAATACTAGTTTTTTTTCAACCACATTTAATACAGTTGCCAAGTCTTGTGGAAAAACAAACCTTGCAATTTAAAGCAAATAAGCAACATCTACCAGGATGCCTGCTGATCTGTGGAAATAGAGGAGGCAAATCTGCAGCAAAGCTGCAGATGTATGACACAACCTTGATATTAGCCATGGCAGAACTGAGGTGCAAGGGGACTGGCAAAAGCTCAGGTAAATATTCTCTCTACAAAAGGCCTTCAGAACACTCAAACTGGCCAAAGTGATGATTTTTCCCTTGCACCACTGTGAAAAACTATTTTAACAGCAGTCTGCATCCAGTTCTAGCTCTACCTCAGGCATGCAACAGGCAACATATCTGACTAAGGCAGACTTTTCTACAACTTTGTAACCATTTCTTGGACAACCAACAGTTTTAACACAGCCATCAATGTCTCATAAGTGTCAGGCTCCTTCTCCGTCCTCATCTCTTCTTGATTTAGATCAGGATACTCCCACTCTAAAAGAGGCAGACATAGACGGTGGAAAAATAGTTCCCAGAGGCGCTGTTAGAGGAGTCAGATCTCAATATGCTTGCTGTTGGAAAGGTAGACATTGAGAACCAGAGAGCAGTGTTAGAGGAGGCTGCAGAAGATATCTCACCCCCAGGCTTCTATACGTCTGATGTTACTGTTTCATGCACTACGCTTGTCAGTGTTACTATGATCATTTCTGCAGTGTAGAAACGCCTCCGCATTGCCTCTTGATTCACCTCTATATGTCACATACCCCTGCTAAATCTAAAAAGACAGTTCTTTATTCATTCATTAACAGACAGATTCTCTCTTCTTCATATCCAAGACTGATGGGGTTTTATAGCACCACCTATCAGGAGTAGGCCACTAGGCCGAAAACAACTTGGCACCTCCTATGGGCAGTCCTCACTGGACAAAGCCTACCTCTCTGCATAAGAAAGCCAGTTATTTCTGTCTACTGTTTAAGGAGTTAGGACCTAGTTCCCTGCTGGGACCTGTGGTTACATAGGTTTTTTCCTGCAGATTTATTTCTTCCCTTTTGTAGTTCCGCAGTGCCTTGCTGTACATTACCCCTTCAAGGAAGCTCTCCTGTAGAACTGGACCCCACTGTCTGGGATGAAGCCCCCTTTTTTAGGCTGCATACAATAGCCATAATACCAGTGGAGGAGTCTCTCTTCTTTTGAAGATCCTGCAGACCTCTGGGCAGACTTGGTTGCCCGCCTATGTTAGCCATTGTGGGGTCGATATTGCAGGCTGTGTGGGTCATGGCTCCGGTGTCTCAGACACTAACAGAATGCGCCATGGCTCTGCAGCAATGTTGTCCTGCAGACTAATGGTTCAAATTGGCAAACCAGTTGATTCAGGGCCTGGAGTACATTTGTGATGCATCTGTGAATATTGTTCTGCTCCTTCCAAGCTTTCTGTCTCGGCAGTGGTGCTTCAGTGGGTGCTTTACCTCATATGCTGGTCTGCTGTGTGGTGGTTTATGTAATAATTTATTCTAAATACGTAGGGCAGTGTCCTCTCCCTTAAACAAAATATTGCAGTGCCTCCAGCCGTTAAAATACGGCAAATATTTAATGAACCAATAATTTGGACACTTTAATAATTTGATCACCACTTAATAATTTACCTTGTGTCCTTTTACCAGTATGATTTCGTACCATATACACAAAATTGGCCTTTTTGATAAAATACATTTATTTATGTACAAAATTTATATATATATAAATACAAACGCAAAATACTGGTGATGAATATATACTCGTACACAGAATCAAAAATATAATATGCTAATTTCTATGTTATCAAACAATATGTGATTATCAATTTAAAGGAAATCTAAAAAAAATTTTAGGGATAAGTTGTAACCTTATAGTGCCGTGGCCATAGGAAAATAAGAAAGTATCTCTGATAAATTGCACCACAACAACACTACAAATTAGTTAATATGCAATATATAATCTAATACCAATTTCAAACAGTATAGTGATAATTATATATATACCGTATTTTCCAGCGTATAAGACGACTGGGTGTATAAGACGACCCCCTACTTTCCTGTTAAAATATAGGGTTAGGCCATATAAGACTACCCCTCTTCCAACGCACACCAAATAAAAATTAAAAAACATCAGATTTGATTTCAATATGGTATGGTATTCCAATGATGGGGTGCTATTCCTCCCACTGACACCAATGATGGGGCACGATTCCTCGCACTAATATCAATGATGGGGCACTATTCCTCCCACTGACACCAATGATGGGGCACTATTCCTCCCACTGACACCAATGATGGGGCACTAGTCCCCTCACTGATACCAATGATGGGGTGCTATTCTTCCCACTGGCACCAATGATGGGGCACTATTCCTCCCACTGATATCAATGATTGTGTACTATTCCTCCCTCTGACACCAATGATGGGGCACTAGTCCCCTCACTGATACCAATGATGGGGCACTATTCCTCCCACTGATACCAATGATGGTGCACTATTCCGCCCACTGACACCATTGATGGGACACTATTCCTCCCACTGACACCAATGATGGTGCCCCATCATTAGTGTCAGTATGTGAGGTATAGTGTCCCATCATTAGTGTCAGTGGGAGGAATAGTACTCCTTCAGTGTCAGTGGGAGAAATAGTGCCCCATCATTGGTGTCAGTGGGAAGAATCATGCCCCATCGTTGGTGTCAGTGGGAAGAATAATGCCCCATCATTAGTATCAGTGACACCAATGATGGGGCACTATTCCTCCCAATGACACTTGCTGACCCCTGTTGCAGCATGGTGCTGCTGCAGCCAGCATACGTTATTGCAGCAGCACCTCTGCACGCCACACTTACCTGCCGCTCCCTCACTCAATTTTCGCGGGGCCGCTCGGCTCCGCCTCCTTGCTGGTGATTGGCCGCCTGTGTGCCTTTCCTGAGCTACAGTTCTGGCGCCCAATCACTGGTGAGGAGGCGGAGCCGAGCGGCTGCTTGAACATCGAGCGGCCGAACTGAATGAAGGAGCAGCCGCGCTTCCTGGACTGGATCGTCGTGGGACTGGGACCGGAGCCAGGTAAGAAACAGCAGCCCCCTGCCCGCCCCTGTATTTAGTGTCCCTTCCGTTGGAAGGGGGGGGGCCAGCGGCAGCACCGCGCCGCCCCCCTAAAAAGTGCTGCCCTTACACCAAGTGTCAGTGTGCTGTGCATGGCGGCGTCGAAGAGCACGATGTGGGTGCGCTTCGAGACCTCGGATCCCGACTTCCCCTACCCTCTATGCCGTGGCTGAGTGGCTATTTCCCCAGGACTCACTTGAGAAAGAGATGACCGGGGATTACTTGGTGAGGTGGTGCCCCTGTGAAGTGCGAGTGAATCCGGCTGGCGTTCCTCCTCGGGTCGGGTGGAGGAGATTCCTGAGGATGTGCCGGGTTGCTGGGGAGACGGAGAGACAAGGCGGGACCACGTGGTAACCGCAAGGGAGTACTGGGAGGAGAAGCCGGCCGGCATCCGGGGGACAGGCAGGGGTGCGCTCCGTTCTCCGGCTTCTCCCAGGTCTGTGCCCTGGATACCCTGAACAAAGCATAAATTGATGCCCTGCCTGAAGCCCCAATAAAAGGACTGAGATATACAGAGGAACCCCCCCAGAGGAAGAGGAAAAGATCTGGAGAGATGGATGACAGCAGCTGGAGAGTCTGACAGGAAAAATACGGAGAGAGGAGGGTGAGTGAGAGCGGCTCTGAAAAACAGTATAATGCTGGGCTTGATATTAAGGAGCAGCATGTTAAGTGGAGAAGGGGGGTTCCAAGGGGGGCTTCTAGGAAGATTAAAAACAGCAAAGAAGAAGGACCCTAGAAATGCAAATTAAAATTCAAGTGGACATTTAAGAAGTAGGGAAAACCTGGGTCCCCAGTTGAATATCTGAGATCTTCAACGGTGTTTTGAAAAGAAACCAGAATATAGGAAGAATAAAAGTGTAAAAGGAAGCGGGGCCAAGGGAGCCCAGACTGGCTCAATTAAAAAGTATATGTCTCAGGGAAACGCGACCCCAGAAAGACCCCTGGGAACAAGTGAAAAGAGCGAATGGGATGCTAGCTTGGAAAAAAGTCCTAAACTATCCCTAGGAATCAACAATAGTAGTCAACATATGTCAGGAAATATGGAAGAGAGAGAACTGGAAAGGGAACTGCAAGTGCCGAATAAGAAAGAAATGGAAGAAATGTTTAAAAGCTTGGAAAATTCAATAAAGCATGAAATAGCAGCAATAAGGAATGATCTCGGGCAATTATTATGCAGAGTGGAAGAAACCGAGGGGAAACTTAAAAATCATGCCCAGGATATCTTAGTTCTTAAGAAACGGACATTGGAAATCAAAAAAGATAAAAAAAAACTGCTTTATAAAATAGAGGCTCAAGAAAATAGGGATAGAAGGAAAAATCTCAGGTTATGAGGAATCCCAGAGATTTCACAGGGGGAGGACTCGAAAGGGTTAATTAGTAAAATCCTAAATTCCATAATGGACAGACCTTTGTCAGAAATATATAAACTGGACAGGGTATTTAGAGTAGGAAAAGTCCAGCAAAGAAATGGCGGAGAAAGATCGAGAGATTTAATCGTTCAATTCCATAGGCTGAGCGATAAAGAAGAGATATGGAAGAAAATAAAGGAAAGAACAAGTATTAAATATGAAGAAATAAATGTTCAGATTTTTGCGGATTTAGCACCAGAGACATTATGGAGAAAGAGAACTTTAAAGCCCCTGACAGAACAGATGAGAAAACAGAATGTGCGTTACAGATGGGGAGCTCAGGCGATCTTAATTGGATGGAAAAATGGACTCACGGCCATGCTGAGATTTCCTGAGGATTTAAGGGATTTTTGTGATAGACTTAAAATACAAAGAATAAAGATTCCAGGGTGGGATGAGGAGGAGGGAGATATAGGGGACATGGGGAGAGAAGAATGGCAGTTGATGGGAGGGAGTAGAGGGTGAGTGGAGGAGATAGGTGGCGTGTCCTTTTTTTTTTTTCTTCTCTCTCCCTTTCTCCTCCCTTGACCCTCTTCGTCCTCTTGTTTTTCTCTACGTCGTTTTCTCTACGGTGCTTTTTATGAATACAGTTTGTGCTACCATAGGCTTTTAGAGAAGTTACTGAACTAGATGCATAGAGGGAGGGGTGGGTGGGCAAAGGGGAGTCGTATGTGGACAGAGCTCAACCCCAAGGTATTAAATCAAAAGTGGGTCTTAGTCCACAAATTATTAATAGGCAAATTCTAAGCCTAAAAAAGGGTGGGGGAGGAGGAGTGGGATGAGGGGGAGGGAGGCAAGGGGGTTAATACTCCGCGGGTGGAGAGAAGGTAGGAGAGAGGTGCGAGAGGGGAGAGAGAGTGGTAGGAGAAGAGAATTATGGAAAAAGTACAGTTTGTAACTTATAATGTAAAGGGGTTGCATTGTCTGGGGAAGAGATTCAGGTTGTTTAGAGAACTGCAACATAGATTGACCTCAGTGGTTTTTCTACAGGAGACACATTTAGAAATTGAGTCAAACATCAGGTTAAATACTAGTCATTATCCGCTATGGTACTATGCAGACACTCCAATTAAAAGAGCAAAAGGAGTAGCTATAAGGTTTGCAAAAAATATAAGGTTTGAGATGGAGAATAGAGTAACGGATCCGGAGGGAAGATTTTTGTTCCTGAGGGGTAAACTGCAAGAGATTGAGTGTACAATAGCTAATATATATTGTCCAAATAAGAAGCCGGAGATATTTCTGAAGGGAGTATTGAAAAAATTGATGGATTTTAAGAAAGGTCATTTGATAGTGGCAGGAGATTTTAATGTATGTATGGACCCGCAGATGGATACAACCTCTACTGTGCTGAGGGAAGAGAGTAGGTCTCTGAGATTATTAAAAAAGTTGATACAAGAGTGCCAAATGGTGGATATATAGAGAATTAAGCACATGAAAGACAGGGATTATACTTTCTTCTCACATGCACATGAAATATACTCTAGATTGGACTATATTTTAATAGAACATCGATTTATAGAGTCTGTGGTGGAAGTAAAAATCGAAGTAATGACCTTATCGGATCATGCCCCTGTCATATTGAAAACAAGATGATGAAGGGAGGTTTATTATGGAGGATGAATGAGGCACTTCTCCTGGATCCTGAAATTGATCAAAGGATCGAGGTGGAAAATAAACGATTTTTTGAGGAGAATGATACCGGAGAAGTGCCGGTGGCTACAGTGTGGGAGGCTCATAAGACTTATATCAGAGGATTACTAATTGCAATGGGAGCAAAAAAGAAAAAAAATAGAAGGGAAAAAATGAGTGGACTCTTAAAGGAAATATTTGATCTTGAACAGACACATAAAAGTAAAACATCTAAAGAGATAGAGCAGAAGATAAAAAAAAAGAAAGAAGAGCTTGAGACCTTGATCGAGGAAGAAAAAAGGAGTCTTTAATAAAGTAATAAGTGAAAGATATAGATGGGGCGATAGGCTGGGAAAGTATTTAATGAGAGCCTTAAGGAAGAAGAAAAACAGGAATTATATAGAAAAAATAAGGAATTTTAAAGGAGAGTTGGTTTATTCGACGAAAGAAATCGCGGGAATATTTAAGGAATATTATAATAAGCTGTATAACATTGCCCCACAAGACATTGTAAATAAGGATGAATTGGTAAATAGTGAAAAAAAAGGAAGGATATACTTAGAAAATGCAGGTTTGCCAAAATTGAGTAAAGAACAATTAGAATCCCTAGAATCAGAGATCACAGAAGAAGAAATAGAAATAGCATTGAGAAGTACCATGGAGGGGAAAAGTCCAGGGCCAGATGGGTATATGGCGAGGTATTATAAAAAATACAGAAAAGTGTTAATACCCAAACTAAAGGCATGTATGAATGCCTTGGGGGGTGAGATGGAAATGAGGTAAGAATCTCTGCAGGCTAATGTAGTTTTAATCCATAAGGATGAGATTAAACAAGAATTGAGGAGACGGGGGGGGGGGGGGGGGGAAGAACCCGTCTTGGATAGGTCGCATAAATCTGCTAAAAATGATAATTGTGCCCAAAGTATTATATAAATTTCAAATGGTCCCAATCAAATTGCCAGAGGTATATTTTAAAGAACTTAAAAAAATTATAAGATATATTTGGAAGAATAAAAAACCTAGAATCTGTTACGAAACACTGAGTAGAAATAAAGAGAGAAGAGGATTGGGAGTACCAGATTTTAAGAGGTATTATAAATCTGTGATAATGGCGAGAATTTTTGATTGGACGCACAATCCAGAGAAAAGCTGGGTCAAAATAGAAAATACGTTGAGTGGGACGAATTTAAGTAGGATTATATGGGTGCCCACACAATATAGGGGTTTGGATAATGACACAAGTTTGTACACTTTAAATGTTTTGAAAGTTTGGGATATAATACACAGACAGAAGGGGTGGGTTTTTAATTCACTACTGATGCCATTAAGGAACACAGTTTTTTTTGCACCAGGCAGGGAGGATATCACAGGGAAATGGATTATTAAAGAGGATGCACGATTAAGAGATATAATGGTGGGGGAGGAACTGGGACCACTAAAGGAGTTGGTAAAGAAAAAAGGGGAGATTTTCAATAGGATGGATGAATGGCGATATCACCAATTGAAGCACTTTGTAGGAGGACTTCCAATACCTTTTAGAAATAGGAAGGATTGGAATCCATTTGAAAGATTGTTAGATGAAAGGAGAGATGGGAAACATAGAACTGCAAAAATATATAGAATTCTCACTGATATAGATATTAGCACTAAACCGAGGTATATAGAGAAATGGGAAAGAGATTTGGAGATGGAAATAGATGAAGAGATGCAGAAAAAAATATATAGATTAACCCATGAAAATATTAGCATGCGATAGGTTGAAGTAGATTATAAGTGTTTGATAAGATGGCACATTACACCGAAAGTTGAAAATAAGATGAATGGAGAGATTTCACCGTTGTGTTGGAGAGGGTGTGGAGAGATAGGCACGTGGTATCATATATGGTGGGGGTGTCCAAAAATACAAATATTTTGGAAGAAAATAGTTAATGTAGTGGGGAAGATTACTGAAGTTAATATTAGATTAGACCCAGGGGTTTGTCTTTGCCATAATATAGAGGTACCAGTGAAAACATATAAGAATTTGGGTACATGGTATTTACTAAGTGCCGCAAAGAGTCTGATTCCCAGGTATTGGAGAAAAAGAGAGGTACCAACGGAAGAGGATTGGGTGGTCAGAGTGAATCAGATTTGTGAGATGGAGAAACTTTATTATATGCATGTAGATAAGATGGGGATATTTCACTCAAAATGGGAGAAATTTAGAGGAAAGATGAAATAAATGAAGATATAAGACTCTACTAGACAGGTTATGAGCACTCTCCATAGGGGGGTAGGGAGAAAACGTAGAGTAATGGGGTGGGAAGGGGGGGGGGGAGGGAAGATGGGGAGGGGTATGGAGTTATTTTAGGGAGATAATTATTTATAAGATTGTATTGCTATGTTTGGTTTCTTTTGTCCCTTTAAGTGGGGAAAAGGATTGTAATATGAATTTTGTTGGAAAATTAATAAATATTTATAAATTAAAAAAAAAAAAAGTGTCAGCATGCCGTATACCGGCGTATAAGACGACCCCCGACTTTTGAGAAGATTTTCATGGGTTAAAAAGTCTTCTTATATGCCAGAAAATACGTTAACCTTAATATATTCCTCAGCAAAATGGCCGCAGGTAGCAAGTGAGGTATAGTGCAGTATATAGCAGCAACAGGGTAGATAAGAGATAGTTTAGAAGTTATAGCAGTCTTAGAAGCTGTTGCAGAAGTTTTAGCAGATCAAAAGATTGGAAGCTTGGAAGAAATTCAGATGGATGGAATGATGGATTGATTTCACTTTGAGGTGTCTGGTCTTTTTAACTATACCAGACCTTTGTTTCGAGGGACCGCCCAACAGACTTGTTGATTGGACGGTTAAACAGTTTGCGTACCTAGAGATGTTCCTGATTTATCCACTGAAGACAGTCAAGTATTACAGATGGATTGGTGGTCTTAATGATGATTCATCCTTTGATAGAAACCACATGTCTTGATGTATCAAATATATGTCCTATTCAAGTATAGTTAATTTCACTACTAATTTTTGGATGAGGACCATAGAAAGGTGTGAATACATTTGGTTTCTCATTTTTCTGATACCTGAACTGTATTGGAATGGCTGATTTCTGTTGGAAATATAGACATTACCTTATTCACAAACCACCTTATCTTTCATCACTTCAACTTTAGTTGAGTGGGATGCAATACTCAACCTTATCGAATAGATTTGTGTGTGGAAATATACCCTTAATAATATTTCCATTGATTTAAACCAAATTTTTCTTTGTATCTTAAATAACCCAGGTTTTACCTTGTACTGAATATACAGTTCAAGGAGATGTGACATAAGAAATTTCATCCATTGTTGGGTAAATAGGGTAAACAGACTGGACTAGAGTTAAACCTCAGTATTCAATAGCATATTGTCAGCTCAAGAAGTCTTGTTTAGTCATCACACACCTCCCAAGGTTTTGGGAGAGATAAGACAATGAGGATTTCCTCTCACCACTGTCACTTTCAGACCTCGTATATGCTCACCTGCAGACATCCAAATAGTGGTGTTTGATTCTCATTGTCTCTTAGACCAGTTTCTTCCACTCATTGTGTGTGTGGTAACTTCTTGGAATCTCACTTGAAATTCACTGAGGATGTTAACCAATGACAGTCAGCTAGGATTTCCAATTTTGGGATAATATACATTTTTTAATAAACAGTCCCAAAAGTCGTTACAGCTGACCAGACTTTTTAAAAGGCCTGGATGAATCTGTCTTTCCAGGGAGAATATCTCTTTGGTGCTACCTTGGATGACATCATCAACAGCCTCATGGAAGGCAAGAGTACCTTCCTTCCACAGGCAAGAAGGGGATTGATCCGCATCAGATGTCTTGTCCCTCCTTTCCTGCCCACAAGAGGCCTTTTTACTCCCCTGGTTCCTCTGACAAGGGCTCCAAGCTCTTCAAGGCCCCCACAGGTTTTTGCCACGCACTCCTGGATGCACAAGCCCACCACACCTGAAGAAAAGTCCTCTGCAGATTTCGTCCCACCTGTTTCCAGGATCAGGGGTTATCTTCGCTGTATCTCTGGCCCCTGGACTGGTTTCTGTTGCTTCCATGGCATCTGAACTTTGTTCTTCGGTCCTCCAGTGACCTTCCTTTGGGAGTATTCAGCATATCCCCATCTTACTTTTTTCAAAGTTGCCTTCTTGATTGCCATCATTTTCACACGGCAGGTATCAGAACTGGCTAAGGTGGTTTGCTGTCCCTTCCCTTCCTTTTCTTCGAAGGTGGAGTCGGATTTCACCTTAATGAGCACATTGTCTTGACTTCCATTTTTCCATGGATGTCACATCCTAAGGCATTTTTGTTGCACGCCTTGAAGGTGGTCTGAGAGGCTCATGTGTGCCTGTCAGCTATGGTCTTCCGGAAGTCAGGTTCTCATTTGGTGCTAATAGACAGTCCAAGAAAGGCATGACAGACTCCTGTACTGCTGTATCCCGTTGGATTCGGCAGGCAATTGTTCTAGCGTTTGCCATTAAGGGTCATGTTCCTCCCATCTCCTTTACGGCACACTCCACCAGGATAATTATTGCCTCCTGGGCGTTATAATCTCCAGTGTCTGTGTCTTGGATTTTGGGGCAGCTTCTGGTTGTCTCTGCACACTTAGGATATTTATTTTACAAGTTGAGGTGTTTGCATCTTTGGATGCTTGTTTTGGCCATGAGGTTTTGCTAGCCACTTTTTTATGTCCCTTGCTTTTGGTTTGTCCACCCCTTCTTGAGACACTGCTTTGAGACGTACCTTTGGTCAAGAATAACAAGAGCTGTGTCCGTGAATGAATGTAGGAGAAAACGTGATTTGTGTTACCATAAAATCCCTTTCCCTCAGTTTATTGACGGACACAGCACACACCCCTATTTTTTGGAGTTTATACTTCTGACACTGCTTTGTGACTAACTGTCTTGCCTACAGCAGTGAAGTTAGTTATACCAGCTGCTTATGGGTGGTGATGTGTTCTTTTGGTTTTTTTTTTACCTAGAGTCCTACTCCTGTAGGTGGTGTTTTACTTAATATTCAAGAATCAGAAGAGATGTGTCCATCAATGAACTCAGAGAAAGTAGTTTTACGGTGAGTAATACAAATCCTGTTTTTCCGTATTTGCATCTGGGTCTTAGTTCTTTTTAGGCTATTTCTGTATTATAAGGTATTATTTATTATGTAATTTAGTGTGTTCATTGTGTGGGTGTAAAGGGCTGGAAGGTGTTTATTTAATATTGATTTACATCATTATACTATCTTGTGATTGATTTGATAATTCAGCCACTCCAGGTCTTTGACAAAATAATCAGTTTCAACAGCTCTGCTCCCCAGTCTTCCTGTACCTAGAAAACTTGTCTAATCCTGGATACATCCCAAGCAGAGGTCTTTCTTCCAAAAAATTAAAGTCCTGTCTCTAAGATCTCATGCTTGACAATTGGGATCCAAGAGATATCCCACAGTGAGATTTGCCATGAGAGGTCTTCATCTAATGACTCCCTCCTTTTGAGGGAGTACTTTTCACCCAGTTCTACCTAAGAACCCTCCAGCTAATCATTCTGTTAGCAGGGAAAAAGCAGTCTCGTTCTGTGGACTTGCCATTGCTCCTATCTAGCCAAAAAAGAACTTCATTGTCATTGTGGACCACCAGTTCAGCTCTAACAGTGGGAACATCATTATTCAACTTGCACCGAACTACCCCTCTTCCCAGCAAGCTAGATCTGCTATTTCAAGGCCCTCTGTTCCACCCCTCTATACATTCTCTTTCTTTAATGGCATGGCTGTTGAAACCCAGGTCTTGAAGGATAGAGCAATTTCTGAGTCTTGATTGCTACCATCGTGAAAGTGAAAAAGGCCACTTCCAGGAAGCTGTATTATTGTGCCTGGAAAGTCGTTTCATTATTAGAGACTATCCTGTGCCTAGCATTCTGGCTTCTTGCAATCGGGTCTTGACCAGAATCTCACACTTAGCACCCTAATAGGGCATGTATCGGCCTTATCTATCCTTTTTCAAAGGCCTTTGGGTTTGCATTTCTTCATTTTAAAAAAACTAAACTTTATTCAAGGTGTTTCTCATGTTAGCACTCTTTTCTTCCATGAACCTTAATTTGTTTTTCGGACCTGCAGAAACCACCTATTGAACCCATCAGATATAGTATACAGTATTCCCTTAGACATTCTTGCCAGCAAATTTACTTTTCTGGTAGCCATCACATCTGTCAAACACGTCTCTGAATTGGCAGCCTAAGAGTCTTTTCTCATACTTCTCAGCAAAGTGATATTGTGCCCAAGACAATCCTTTCTTGTAAAGGTGGTTTCAGCATTCCCACCCAATGAGGTCATTGTTCTGCCATCCTTGTGCCTTTCTACTTAGTTTCCAAAGAATTTCTTTCTGCATGGCCTGGATGTAGTCAGAGCCACTACTGCTTTTACTAGAGAAATTTCCTATTTGTTCTTTGCTTAGGATCTTGCAAGAGGCACCCAGCTTTAGAATCCACCATTGCACGGTAGATAAGGAACTTGATTACAAGAGCCTGTACTCTTAAACAAAAACCTCTTGCTGCACTGCTACATGCTCACTTCTTCAGATGTGTTGGAGTATCTTGTGCCATTACGCACCAAGCATCTGTTGCCCAACCTTCTCAGAGTTTTACTAGGTGGACATCCAGTCTTCTGTGGATGCAGCTTTCTGTGGGGAATTTCCTCAAAAGTAGTGTCTAGTCACCTGAAGGTACGAGCCTAAAACCCGGAGTGTAAATAAGTTTCCTATGTCCTGGATCGTACTCCAAGATATGGAATTTACAGATATGTCAAAAGTTTTATTTCTTCAACTGGGACTTGACAATAACTTGTGCTTAAGTACTCTTAAGGGGCACTTTTTTTTCCTTGCCCATTTTTTTTCCAAGCCTCTGGCTTCAATTTGCTCAGAAAATACCTTTATTCAAGGTTTTTCTTTTTTCTTTTTTTTTTTTTAATCAAACCACTCTTACAGCACTCTGCTTTCCTGGGACCTCAACTTGTTTGTGTCTGCCCTGTGGAGACCATGCTTTGAACCCATCAGATAACTTCCCTTAGATCAAGGTTTCTCAACCAGGGTTCCTCCAGAGGTTGCCAGGGGTTCCTTGAGCAAAGATCAATTTTTACCTTTTAGATAAGTTCCCACTAACGCCAATGATCTTTTTAGCTATCTTTAAGAGGGTATTTCTTCCCAATGACCACAATTGTAAGGAGCATTCTTCTCAATGACCATCTTACTAGTGTATCATAAGTTATAGATATAGTCATTTTTAGCAGGGGTTCCTTGAGATTGGAAAGTTATTTCATGGGTTCCTCTGTGTTGAAAAGGTTGAGAAATACTGCCATAGATTATCTCTACTGCAGGGAGGCAGCCTTCCTCCTTAATGAAGACATAGTCTTTCCTTCGTTGTGCCCTACTCCAAAGCAGATTGCTCGCGAGTGGACACGGTCATTGCTATCAGAGTCTCAAAGCTCCAGTCTCTATCAGGAAAGTGACTCCCTGTTTTCATTTTACCCTCAGGACCTCACATAGGACATCCTGTTTCAAGATCCACTAGTGCAGTGGTCGGCAAGCCGCGGCTCGCGAGCCACATGCGGCTCTTTACACATTTTAATGCGGCTCTTCTGTGTGCCGGGCGCCCGCTCCCCTCCCTCCTCTCGGGCGGCCGAGGACTCTGCAGCTAGCCCAGCAATGATTGGCCAGTCTCGCTGCCACTCACATCCTGATAGCTAGTGATTGGCTGTCAGGATGTGTGTAGGCGGGGCAGCGTGACGAACGTGAGGGGAGCTAGGCTCCTCTCACAGTCCGCCCTGAAGACCAGAACGGTGCGGGGAACACGGCGAGAGGAACGCGCGGAGCAAAGGTAAGTGAATTGACACAGGAGGGACTTGGCTTACTACTTGCTACTTACTTATTACTACTATATGAGGGATGAATTACTATATGGGGGATGAATTACTATATGGGGGAAGAATTACTATGGGGGATGAATTACTATATGGGGGATGAATTACTATGGGGGATGAATTACTATGGGGGATGAATTACTATGGGGTATGAATTACTATGGGGTATGAATTACTATATGGGGGATGAATTACTATGGGGGATGAATTACTATATGGGGGATGAATTACTATGGGGGATGAATTACTATATGGGGGATGAATTACTATAGGGGGGATGAATTACTATATGGGGGAGGAATTACTATGGGGGATGAATTACTATATGGGGGATGAATTACTATAAAAACTTATTGAAACTAAAAACAGTGTACCATCCTATGTATTTTCAGTTTTAAAAATGTGGCTCTCAAAATAAATTTCAATCGTGGTTTTGGCGAGATTTGGCTCAGTTGAAAAAAAAGGTTGCCCACCACTGCACTAGTGCTAGGAGGGTAAGACAGCTAATCACAAGAGCTTGTACCCAAAGGGCTTGGCGCCTCCTGCATGTGCTCACTCCACCAGATTGGTAGGAGTTTCCTGGGGTGTTATACCAGACTGACGCCCAGTCTTCTGCATGTGTGGCATTTGGCTGTAATGTTGAGTAGTTGCCCCTTTGAGTCTGTTGCCCCTTATTATTTATTTTGGCATGGTTCTGTTTTTCTTGTTGTGGCCCACCCTTCTTAGACACATATGACTGGGCACCTATAGTGCGTGTCACAGTGTTACCCCGGCCAACAGCCCCCACTTCGGTAGAAAGGTGGATCTATCTCAGGAGTGTTTCCCGCAACCTTCGTGGATTCGTAAGTAGATGCCCCCCTCTCTCTCGAGCACATGCAGGGCACTTGTACTCCCTGGAGTGGTTGACCAAGCGGGGTCCCCTCCTCTCCTCCAAGTCTGTCTCTCCTGTTGCCCCCGCTATTATCTAGGGCACATGGTGTGGAGTTGGGGGCTCTACTCCCCTAGTCTCTCCAGTCTCCCAGCTGTGGCACAGGGTGTAGGTGGAAGGATGCTGGGATGTGCGTATCCGTGGTGGTCTCCCTCTTTGACAGCCCTTATCTGTACCCCTGGATGGACAGGTGCCCCTCTGGTCTAGGTCAGAGTGGGCTGATAGTACCTGGTCTGCCTTCCTTCGCGGATTGCTTGAGTACCTTGAGGTTTCAGTCATTCCTGGCGGGCATAAAGTCATATGGGTTTGCGTTGCCTGATGTTGGCGATATTCCCAGCCCCCCTCCTTTCCTGGGGTCTCTGGTTTTGGCCCTCCCGTGGGTGTGCTCACTATGCAGTCAGGCTATCCATAAGTTTAAGCTGTGGCCAGGCTGTGGTGCCCACCATTTTAAATCTGGGCAACTCCCTCTCTTGCATGCTGACAATGTAGTCCTGGTGCCCTCCTGGGGCCGTGCAGAGGGCATTTGCGTCATCCATCTTGCTTCAGGGCATTTGCTCCTACTCTCCTGCCTCCTGTGGCCTTGAAGCTGAAGGAGGGCGGAAGTAGGAAGAGGCTGTGTATTAAAAGTGTGAGAGCCGAAAGAGCCATGTTTTCAGTATGGCTATTGTACCTCTGCTTGTTACTGTGGCCAGTGCTGTACAGAACTGCCTGTCCACTGCTGTCCTCACCCCTGCTTTAAAGGAGCATTTTATCTCCATTCAGCTATATAGGGTGAATGTGACCAAATCCAGCTGGATGCCGATGGAGTGCAGAAGTAGGAAGAGGCTGTGTATTAAAAGTGGAAGAGCCATGTGTTTTCAGCATGGCTATAGTACCTCTGCTTGTTACTGTGGAAGGTGCTGTATAGGACAGCCTGCCCACTGCTGTCCTCACCACTGCTTTCAAGAAGCGTTTCATCTCTGCTTAGCTGTATCGGGTGAATGACCAAATAAAGATGAGAGGCAATGTAAGCCTATGAGCTCCCTGTATACAGTGACAGCCAATTCTAAGTTCATCCCCGAGTGTTCACCTTCTGATATACCCTGTATATTAGGACTGGGGATCCAAAACACTGCATTGTGCTGGATCCACTGATATACTGGCACTCTAGTGATCCATTTGCTGATCCAGTTCATGGTGCTGCCAGGCTGAACAGCCATTGAGAGGAGATTATTGGCATAACCACCGAAAATGAGCAATATGGGTCTCATTTTAGGCTCCTTGCCTAGCCTATGGGAATCTGATGTAATTTGCTCTAATAAAGGCCAATATCATGTTATCTGGAAGGAGTGTGCTTGGTGCAGCTTTCTTTGGAATAATTCTCTGAACTGGAGGTCATTCACTGCTAGTGGGAAAGCAGGGTTTCCAATAACAGTGGAGAGTGGCAAAATATTTCCCATCATAGAGAGATTCCTATACAAAGCCCATGTGGAACAAATTATAGGATGAGTTTTTATAAAATAAGTTCTTTATCGTGGCACCAAGGAATTGTCAATTTTAGTGAAATCTCCCTCCAGTTCTACCCATTCTTTTGTATCGCCATGTTGGCACCAGTCAACCACTCTTGTGCAGTGACAGGCTTCATAGTATAACAAAACAATCAGGTAGTGGAATTCCTGGTTTATCCTTGCAGATTCTGAGTGTGGACCTCTTTAATTTCGAAGGTTTACGCACCATAAATAATTTTTAATGTAAATAGTTTTACATTTCATTTGTCAAATGAAGGCTCATGACCAGTAGTGTATGACATATAGCAATAAATGCTAATATTTAATAATAACATCCTTGAATTAACAAGTTTAATTTTTCTTTAGGTGGTTTTCTCGATGTGTTCTACAGGATCCAAAACAAGAAATTGTTGATGGACTCAAAGTCTGCATGCAAGGTATATGCACCACTTTGGACTTATTCACATGTGATGTACATATTGCGACCCAGATGTAAAAATGCAAAAAGCTACAATAATACTAAAGCCGAATTAAACAGTCAGCATTAAGTACATTTAATCCTTATGCTGCTTGTATTAGTAAATAGATCGAAAGGTATATTATACACTTGGCCTTCGGAAGGTTTAACCCTCTTCATGATCAGACCGTATTTTTCTATTCAGCACTGCGCTACTTTAACTGGCAATTGTGTGTTCATTCAGAACTACCGAATTTAAATTTATATCATCTTTTTTTCACATAAATAGAGCTTTCTTTTGGTGTTATTTAATCACCACAGGGGTATTTTTTTTTTTTTTTTTAAATGAAAAAGACAGACAATATTTTCTGCTATATAACCTATCCATTTAAAAAAAACCTTAAAAAATCAAATTTAGGCCAAAATGTCTTCTGCTACATATTTTTGTTAAAAAATCCCAATAATTGTGATTGGCTTGCACAAACTTTACATCCTCTACAAACTATGGGAGATATATATATATAAATTAGAAATGGCAGCAACTAGTAGCGGGACTGTAATAGTACGGCAGTCAATCTGACACTTTGTGGAAACCAGTGACACTAATACAGTGATCAGTGCTAATAAACTACACTGGCACTGTACTAATGACACTGGTTGGGAAGGGGTTAACATCTAGTGGCAATCAAAGGGTTACATGTATGTCTGACAGTGCTTTGTGTATGTACAGTGTGATGGTTTTACTTGGGGACGGGACGGTTTTTATTCCCTGCTTTGCAAGGAAACAAAAAACGGGACATGCCAGCTGGCAGGGCAGAGCTCTGTATCATTTACATACTCAGAGCTTTGTTCTTTTAGCCTCTTTGTCGGTCACTGGGTCCCAGCTTTCAATCATTGGCCAAGACCCGCTAAACGGCTTGTGCTGTGTCTAATCACAACACAGATGCCCCCAACCCCCTCCCCCCTTACCCGAAAGAGCTGAATCACATACTAGGTAGGTCAGAATTTCCACTTGCCTGCTCGCATTGGGCGAGTGGAAATAAGATGGGGGCTAGCAGCGCCGGGCCTAGGGGTCTGTGGGAGGGGTGGTGGTGGGGGCAGTGACAAACTGCGATCTCCTGTATGTCTTTCAATGAAGTAGCTAAAAGACATGGGAGAGAAAGAGAAGCGGCTGCATTGAAAGACATACAGGAGAGAACCGCTGCACCGCTCGTTCCGTTTCTTTCCGACCCCCCCCCCCCCCCAGCACGAATAGGAGAAGAGGGTATCTGCTCTGCCTTCCCCCGCCCACACTCCAGTCCATGAAGCTTCTCAGAAGAGGATGTGTGGGCGGGAAATTGTACACAGAGCAGCCGACAGCTCTGATGCTTCTGACTGAGCATATGAGTCCGACCTCCCTTCCTTCCTTCCACCCACCCATCCCTTCCTTCCACAGCTCACTTCCTTCCTTCCACTCCTCCCTTTCTTCCTTCCACCCCTCCCTTCCAGCCTTCCATTTCTTCCTTCCATCCCTCCCTTCCGTCCACCCGACGTTTCCTTCTACCCACCCCTCCCTCTCTTCCACCCCACCTTCTTCCTTCCACCCCACCCCTTCCACCCTTTCTTCTTTCCTTCCATTTGCTTTCTTCCTTCCCTTCCTTCATTATGCATAAAACATTTGGAAAGTAAACAGTCCAAGGTATTTAGTAGGAGGCATGGCGAGTTTTTTGAAAATGAAGAAGCTAAATACATTTCTTTCCACCCTTTTTTTTTTTCTTCATATACCATCACCAATGCAGTACAGCATCATTTGACTGGTGTGGCAGTAATCATGGTCACTGAATGGTGACAGTATGTTTAAAAAAAATTTAATTATTTTTTAAACATGGTTTTTCACCACTTGCCGACCAGCCACAGTACATTTACTGCGGAAGGTCGGTACCACTGCGCAAAATCACGTATATATACGTGATTTCGGGTAATGGTCAGGCACTACCGCCCTACCTGCGACGCCAATCACGGCTGCGGGTGTCAATCAGTGGGTCCAGGCCAGTGATTACCCGCCGGGTACCGGTAATTACCGGCAAACGCTGACACGGAGCACGGCTGCAGCTCTCCTCCCTGTCAGTTTGAGCACACTGATCTGGAACGCTTAGCACAGCCTTTCCGGATCAGTGTGTCACAGTGAAGCACACACCCCTGCCCCCTAGTAAAACACTCCCCTCACACAGTTAACCCTTTGATTGCCTTCAAATGTTAACCCCTTCCTCCTCAGTGCCATTACTACAGTGTCAGTGGTTGTTTGTTTTTTGGGGTTTTTTTGCACTGATCATCATGTCAGTGACCCCAAGTCAGTTCCCCCCCAGTGTCAGAATGTCCACCGCAGTCCCGCCATAGGTTTCTGATTGCTGCCATAAGTCGCTGATCACCGCCATTATTAGTATTAAAAAAAAAAAATTACAGTTTATATACCGCCATTTGTAAACGCTATAACTTTCACGTAAACCAATTAATTTACACGTATTGGGATTTTTTTTTAGCAAATACTTGTCGCAGAATACATTTTGGTCTAAATTCAAGACAAAATTTGATTTTTAAATTTTTTTACTGGGCATGTTTTATAGCAAAATTGTTTGTCCTTATTTTTTATGGCGCAAAAATTAAAAAACGCACTGTCGATCAAATACCACCAAAAGAAAGCTTAATTAGTGGGGAAAAAAGACGTAAAGTTAATGGTTTTCACGCCCCTCCAAGATAGCGTCAGATTGCCGTCAGTACACCAGTAATCACATTTAACCCCTTGATTGCCAGGAACACGCTTATACACAATAAACCTCCATTGCTAGTATAGTGTTTGAACAGATCAATATCTTTGATCACATCAGCACTATACCAGCGTGATTGCGGATCAAAGCAATTTATATGTACAACAATTTATCGCCACCAACGCAAATTCAAACCTTGCCGGACCATTCACATGGAAACCTATTACGGTTTCTGAATTTAATTTTTTTTTTTGGGGCCTAACCCTCAACATGGGCATTACTTAAAAAAATGAATTGCGGTTGTATTGGTCCACAGACCCGATTCATCATATGCCCGTGTTCTCTGCTCCCATAGCCAGGCATAGATATGAGAGTATAATGTGTTTTATACATTGCAAGGACAATACACTCTGTCGTCCTCGAGGTGACCCTGAATTTGACCGGCTTCACAAAGTTCAGCTCCTCGTAAATCACTTTCAGTCTCTCACTAATTTTTCTGGCTGCCTTGCATTCAAACAATTTCTCCCCAGCAAGCATGCCAGATATGGGGTCAAGATGTATAAGTCCTGTGACAGGGCATTAGGCTATACTTGTAAGTTTCAGATTTACAAAAAGTGGAGCCCCCGGAAGCCCAGACTGCCTGGGGAGCACTGGCAAGATAGTTTGGGATTTGGTGTCATCCCTTTTCCATATGGGGTACCACTTATACGTGGACTATTTTTATTCATGCTTGCCACTATTTAGACATTTGTACAATCTTGGAACTGGCGCATGTGGCACCGTGCGACCTAATGTGTGCCCACCATTAGAAGTGGGTGGATTCAGGGCGGTATATTCTAATGATGGGCATACCACACACTTTTTCTGGCAGAGATTTCTTCTCTTTTTTTCATTCAGCCCACAGGCTGCATACAAAAAAAAAAAAGAACATAGCATATATACCCAACAAGGACCAGCGATGTACATTACTGGACTTTGAATTGTTATACTAGGATGATGCCTACAGCTGCAGGCATCATCCTGGTATAATTTTTTTCAGCCGGTGATTGACTTTCCTGTAAAAGCAATCCTAGTGGCTAATTAGCTGCAGGATTGCTTTTACAAGCAGCGGGAGATGATGACCCCCCTCCCCTGCTGCCTTCCAACGCCTTCTTGGGCTCTCCCATGCCATCGGGGGAACCTGAGAATGCAGCCGGTGTTTCTGCCAGCTGACCATAGAGCTGAATGGTGCCAATCATCTCTATAGTCTAAGAAATTGGAAGCTACGAGCATTTCATCACTTCAGTTTCGCAGAATATCACAGTGCCATTAGTAAATTGGGAAAGCATCTGATCACATCGATCTTGGTATGATTAGATAATGTAAGGGCAGAGGAGATATCTAGAGTCTGATAGACCCCAGATTTCTCAAAAAAGAATATATGACTATGCCCATTGAAGTTATAGGGGAAGTTATTTACATTCCCTGTAATAGCATTAAAAGTGCTAAAAAAAAAAATGAAAAGGACAGTGTAAAAATAATTAAAAATATCAAAATAACTTAAAAAAAAAAAAGCACCCTCTTCTCCACATATACCCATGGCTTGTGTGAAAAATATATAATTTAAATGACAACTTTGTGGAAAAAAAGTTTTTGTCATTTTACTGAAACTTGTGGAAAAAAAAATAAATCTTCCATGGACTCAATATGCCTCTCAGCAGATAGCTTAGGGTGTCTACTTTCCAAAAAGGGGTCATTTGGGGTTTTTTTTTTTACTATCCTGGTATTTTAGTACCTCAAGAAATGTGATGGGCAGTCAGAAAGTAAAAGCTGTGAGTTCCAGTGCTGTCCTCCATATTTTCAGAGGCTTTTATCCTAATCTGTTCACAGTTCTGAAGAAGGAAGGTATCCATCCTATTCTGGATCTGAGGGCCTTGAACACCTTGCTGAAGGTGTGCAAGTTTTGCATGCAATCAGTGCGGTCGGTGGTATCCTCTCTGCACCAGGGGGATTTCCAGACTTGAATTGCCATCAAGGATGCCTACCTCCACATGCCCAAATGCCTACATTTTTATTTTTGTGTGTCTTACCTTTGGTTTGACATCTGCACCATAGGTGTTCGCAAGGTGCTTGCTCTGCTGCAATTATGTTGGATATCTGGATGATTTGCAGAATCTGGAATGCATTGTTTCAATCACTGTTCCATTGCTGGAGGATCTGGTGTGGATCCTCGATTTTCGCAAGTAGGCCAGCAAATTTTGTCTTTTTTCAGCTGGACTAACTATGTAATTACTGGATTCCCCTCGGTTGGAGTACCCGGGCCTGATTCTAGACTACAGGGTGTTTCTCCCACCAGAGAAGCTTCAGCTTCATGTTATTTGACTGCCTTCTTTCTGGGCTGTCTCCATTCACTGTTGCATCAGGGTTCTGGACTTTATGTTCGCAGTCATTTATGTGCAAACTCATACCAGAGCTGGTGTGCTGGAGGTGGCTCAGATCCTAGATTAGATGGAACTTCATGTTCTAGCCCTATCCACCATTCACATTCTGAGAGTGGACAATTGGCAGGCAGATTATCTCAGTAGTCAATGTTTGGATCAGAGAGCATTATCTCTCCACCCAGATGTCATTAGCTAGATTTTTCTACACTGGGGCATGCCGGACATGGATCTCCTCTCACCCAGACTCAGTCAGAAAGCTCCCAGGCTTGTGGCTGGAACGAGAGATCCCTAGCCTGATGTACCAAATGCATTAGAGGCAATTACTCCCTGATTCATTCATTTCTCCCTCTAAGGCTCCTTTCTCATTTGTTGCGGAGGATAGATTGAGGGGCATCCAGTAATTCTGGTTGGCCGCGCCGAGCTTTGTACACGGGTCCGGTCTGGTTGGTCTACTATGCTCAGACCTTCTCTTCTAAGGTCCAGTCTTCCACCCTGCTTTACAGTTGCTGGCATTAATGGCACGGCAGTTGAATGCCAGCTGCTGAAGGAAAGCAGCTTTTCATCTGCTGTCGGGTTAGGAACCCCCATTTCCTGCTACTACTCATTCTAAAGCATTGAGCATGTCATGGGCCTTTCATTACTGTGCCTTTATTTCTTAGGTTTTCAAGGTCTTAGGTTACATGGTCATCTGTTCACATTGTTTAACAAGTTCTACAATGTTAACATTGCTGCTTTTGCAGATATTAGTTTTTTCCATACGGCAGAAATGGGCAGCTGAAGAGAATTGAATTTCTGTATTTACCATAAAATCCTTTTTTCTGCTTTCATTAAAGGTTGTTCCAATATACTGCTGGCCACTAACTGAGCTGTGCATTGCAGAGTGGGGGGTATGGCCACCAGTGATGGCCCATCCCTAGATTGTTGTTTTTTTTAAATTTTATTTATTGCTGCCGGTTGTGTAATGACCCAGTGGTCATGATCTAAAAATCTGGTTTCAAGGAACGCAGATAAAAGTTTTTTACAGTGAGTACAAAAATTTAATTTTTTCCTAGTATCCTAGGGCAATGAAGTCTTCACTGTATTCTAATTCAATAATAGCAGCAGTGCATTTGGATTTGCACTGGATCCTGGTTGGGCACAAGCTGTTAGCCGTAGGGTGTTATACAGTTCCAGAGCTGTTATCCATTCACATGTTTCCAAGAACCCTGTGAGGGTATTCCCATCATGACAGGCAAGGCATAGACATTAATCAGGGACCAGTGACATGGACAGGTAGAACAGGTTCATCTCGTATTTGACCAATACTCTAGCCTCACTAATGAACTTTTTTTGAATAGTATTCATTTCTATATAAAAACTGTTAGGAACCTGTGAATTGTGTTTAAAGGTTATTCAATTATGTAGTGTTAAACTTTTAAAACTTGGGGGTAGAAATTCCACCACTCAGATCTTAGTCTCAGGTAGATGACTAGATCACAGGTTGCACTATTACCACCACTTCTGCCTAGAGCTCCTTATAAGGCACTCAGGCACTTCCACCCTTTTGCCACAAAGACGTCTCTACAGGAGGGATGCTGTGTACTCCTTCACAGACATGCTTACCCCATTTCCACTCTGTACTTTGAGTACCCTTTGTGGGAACACATTCACCTATAGCAGCGATGGAAACTAGGCACAGTAGCACTGCTGCAAAAACTGAGAACATACCCAGTCCCTGAAGACCCCTTCAGGGGTATGCCTACTGTGACGGGTGAAGCCTGGATATTTTATACAGTCCAGCATCATATATACTGTACGCAAGACAGGGGCACTGTATGGTTCTGACTGTTACTGCTACAGTGATTGTAAATTTTAAATTAAGAAAAAGAAATAAATATTAAATACCTTCTTTAGCTCTGTGTATACAAAGAAGCAGGGGGGAGCTCATGGCCATAATGGGAATGATATTGACACCCAGATGATCTACAATGGCTCAAAATTGATATGATTCAGAAATATTTAGTCAGAATAAAGCACCTAGACCAGATGGCATACACCCACATGTCCTAAACGAATTGAGATCTGTCATTTTAAAAGCAATTGTTTTAAATTTTTAGGTACTCTATTGACTGGCATAGTACCACTGGATTGGCATAAGGCCACTGTGGTGCCTGTGAGAGAGAATAAAGGGAAAGAAGCCCTAAAAAAGAAGGTAACTGTAATGATCCAAGTAGTTTGACTTAGTAACAAATTTTATTGCAGAACCATAAAAAAATCAACAAAATGAAAAAGATTTTCAGTACAAAAATATACACCTCTACCCATCACCATTAAAAGTTTGACAACGTTGTCAATTAAAACCAAAGTTCAGACTGAAAGTGACTTGATAGTGATGTCTGACCCTCAGTTATATCAGGTCCTGTATCATAATCCTCCTCCCAAAACTGAGCATAAAAGGATTAAACAATGTATCAACTTGAAGAGAGGAAGATAATAGGACCTAATACTGGGGATCACAGCTCTTTTGCAACACTATATAAACCTATCTCACATAAATGCAAAACAACAGATATAATGTAGCCATTGATAGTGAAGCAAAGGAAACAACTTGAGAATGGCCATAGTAGGATAAAGAGCTGGTAGAAGCGCTTGACACGCAGCTGTTGGCTGATGGAAGTATCAAGCCAACACATATATTATGGCAGTTAGCTTAGCCCACATGCAGCGCATTTAATGGCTTTTGTGATAAATAGCACAAGCATAAAATAGCCCTTGAATCCAATATGAGTGTTAGTCACCGTGCTCTGCTCTGCTCTGCCCCCCGAGCGCTGGGCTTTGGTGGGGGAGGCAGCGGCTGGCTTAGGCTCTCAGCGGATCCCGACTTTAAAGTTTGGACCTTTCGCCAGCCTGGACCCACTGAGTGACGTCAGAAAGTAGCGGGCTTCAGCTAAAAATGGGTCACAGGAGTTTAGAACGAACTGCACTCCTGTGATCTACAGAAGTACAGTCAAAAGAGCTTTGGCTGTACTTCTCCTTTAATGACTTATGAATGGTATAGGGTTGTTAGTGTGCACCCCAAGGTTCAGTGTTGGGACCTTTACTTTTTAATTTATAAAGGATATTGATAAATGATTGCAAAATGGTGAAAATCAAATATACGTAAAAAATGTAAATAACCAAATCTCTCCAAAAATCTGGAGGTTTGAATTTTTCACTTTCAGAGTTTGTAAAAGACCCCCTAAATCATATATTTTCTGAAAGCACTTGACCAGTAAAATAAAAAGAAGATGCTACTGATTTTTAAGGCCCGTGATATTTGCGCTAATGTTTATCAAAATATTTTCGTTAAAAATACACTAAAATCATTAACAGATACAAACACTTCAAAGTTTTCAAAATTCCTGCTAAATTACTACTAAATATAAAAGTTTAACCTGTATTGAGTTTATAAACAAATTTTGGTCAATTTTAAATTGCGACTTTTTGCGAAATGGTGAAAACCGCCCGTATGCAAAAACTCAAATAACCGAATTTCTCTAAAAATCTTTTTACTTTAATTTTTCACTTACTGTTCTCAGAGTTTGTAAAAGACCTCCCAAACCATATATTTTCTGAACGCACATGACCAGCAGAGAAAAAGGGATTACTGATACTTTTAGGCCCCACAATTGTTGTGCAAATGTTTATCAAATCGTTATTTTCACAAAAGAAAAAAAATTCTTATTTGCACACAAAACCACAACATAACGTTGAAAATTCCTACTTAGGCCTTGTTCAATGGGGTGTGCTAAAGCATACGTCTGAGGGGCTGTGTATACCCGCACAGGGAAGCACAGGTATTCTATGCATCCTTTTGCAGGCAGTCCTATTCATGTCAACTGGGACGCAGCAGCTACAAAAACAGATCCGACATGGTGCAGATGTAGGTGCATGACCCCAAACGTGTGAGTGTGAGTTCAGGGATTTCCACATTTTGTTATGTTACAACCAAAAACGTAAATGTATTTTATTGGCATTTGAGACCACACAAAGGTGGCACATAATTGTGAAGTGAAAGGAAAATTATAAATGGTTTTCAAAATTTATTACAAATAAATATCTGAAAAGTGTGGCGTGCATTTGTATTCAGCCCCGCTGAGTCAATACTTTGTAGAACCACCTTTCGCTGCAATTACAGCTGCAAGTCTTTTTGGGGATGTCTCTACCAGCTTTGCACATCTAGAAAGTAACATCTTTGCCCATTGTTCTTTGCAAAATATCTCAACCTCTGTCAGGTTGGATGGAGAACAGCAATCTTCTGGACTTGCCACGATTCTCAATTGGATTTGAGCCATTCTAACACATGAATATGGTTTGATCTAAACCATTCCATTGCAGCTCTGGCTGTATGTTAAGGGTCGTCCTGCTGGAAGGTGAATCTCCACCCCAATCTCAAGTCTTTCAGCGACTCTTAACAGGTTTTCTTCTAAGATTGCCCTGTATTTGGCTCCATTCATCTTCCCATCAACTTTAACCAGCTTCCCTGTCTCTGCTGAAGAAAAGTATCCCCACAACATGATGCTTCCACCAGCATGTTTTACGGTGGGGATATTGTGTTCAGGGTGATGTGCAGTGTTAGTTTTCCGCCATACATAGCGTTTTTCCTTTAGGCTAAAAAGTTCGATTTTGGTTATATCTGAGCAGAACACCATATTCCACATGTTTGCTGTATCCCCCACATGGCTTCTCGCAAACAGGACTTCTTATGGCTTTCTTTCAACAATGGCTTTCTTCTTGCCACTGGTCCATAAAGGCCAGGTTTGTGGAGTGCACAACTAATAGTTGTCCTGTGGAGAGATTTTCCCACCTGAACTTTGGATCTCTGCAGCTCCTCCAGAGTTATCTCTTTGCTGCTTCTCTGACTAATGCTCTCTTTGCCCGGCCTGTCAGTTTGCGTGGACAGCCACTTCTTGGTAGGTTTAGAGTTGTGCCATACTCTTCCATCGGATGATGGATTGAACAGTTCTCCGTAAGATGTTCAAAGCTTGGGATATTTTTTATAACCTAACCCTGCTTTAAAATTCTGCATAACTTTATCCCTGACCTGTCTGGTGTGTGTACCTTGGCCTTCATGATCTTGTTTGCTCACTTATGTTCTCTTACAGAGCTCCAAGGGCTTCACAGAATAGCTTTATTTATACTAAGATTAACTTACACACAAGTGGACTCTATTTACTATTTAGGTGACTTCTGAAGGCAGTTGGTTCCACTAGATTTTAGTTAAAGGGGCTGATTACAAATGCACACCACACTTTTTAGGTATTTATTTGTAAAAAAAAAAATAAATTAGAACCATTTATCATTTTCCTTCCACTTCACAATTATGTTCCACTTTGTTAGTCTATCACATAAAATCCCAACAAAATACAGTTATGTTATTGGTTGTAACATGACAAAATGTGGGAAATTTCAAGGGGTATGAATACTTTTTCAAGGCACTGTACATCCATATGGATGTCAAGTTGGGAGCAGTGGCTGTCTCGATGCAGCCGCTGTGTCCCAATTGATTTGTATGGGAGTGCCTACACAGGAATGCACAGAACTTTACCTGTACATCTATGCATGGCCTTCCTATACTTTGCCCTGTGTGTACGAGGCCTTAGGCATTGTATAGAATTACGGTTGTCGGCAGCAAAAATGTGCGGTTGAGCTGCATTTCTGCCGCCTGCCAAATGCCATCCCTTAAGCTGCAATAGGCATTGGACAGGGTGCTGATTCCATGATGCATGACGCCTGCAGCAAAGTTGACCCAACGTGTAGCGATGCCGTCCACAAAACATTACACATTCATGTCATTGGGGAAGCACTGCAAACACCCCTCAACCTGGTGCAATGCGTGTTGCTGCACATTTGTATAATAATTGGTGTTAAAATAGGCGGTGAAGAGGTATTGCATCACTTCCTCACCATCTGTCAGTAGCCACTGGAGCATGATCCAAATGTGGACTTAGCTTCAGAGGCAGGGGAACCTACTTTTGCTGTTTTTTTTTTTTTTGTTTGTTTTTTTTTTTTACAAATAATTTTTTTTTTGTATAGGTACATTTTAATTTTTTATATTTTTTCATTGCGTGGGGGTTGCCTTTGGAGAGATATCAGGGGTCTATGCATCCTTCATATAATGCAGGAGGTTGCAGCATATTTGTTGGTACGATGCAGTTAAAATAGTCGGTGACAATGCATCACATCGCTTCCTCACCACATGTTAGTAGCCACTGGAGGACTATGCGAATGTGGATCATGCTTCAGAGGCAAGGAAGATTTAGACGCATTTCTTAAACTACTCTTACTATGTTTTTAGTTTTTAACTACTTATTTTTTTTTTTGCAGGTACATTTTTATTCATTCACAGAATGAAACATAGTACACATTGTTTACTAAGTTTAATTCAGTTTACTAGGTGTCAGTGATCAATGAATACAGAAGCGGTTTGGTCTAATCGCTGTCTGTATTCTTTCAGGAAAGGAAGGGGCCTAGTAAACACATGTTTACTAGCACCCCCACTCTCCATGCTGGCAGCCCTCAGTGGCTGTGGGAGGGGGAGAAGGGAGAATTGGCTAGCAGTTTCAGAGAGTGGATGCCCAGACATCAGGAAGGTGGGGGGGATCTTTTTGGCCTGAAGTGACTGCTTATAGCAGAGGAGTGCAGATCCATACAGTGTACAGACCTGACCAGCTAGAAGCAGGGCTGTAGATCCGTATGCCATATGGACCTCGCAACACAAGGGTTAATGTTGATAAATGTAAAGTTATGCACCAGGGGGCTAAGAATATGCATGTATCATACATATTAGGGGAAGTTCAACTGGGAGAATCAATGGTGGAGAAGGATCTGGGTGTCCTGGTAAGCTTAATAATGGCATGCAGTACCAAGCTGTGTTTCCAAAACGAGCAGAATCCTTGTATTAAGAGAGATATAGACTGCAGAGAGAGACTTAATTTTACCCTTGTACAAATCATTAGTAACACCTCATCTGAAATATGCAGTTTAGTTTTGGACACCAATTCATAAAAAAGATATTGTGAACTGGAGAAAGTGAAATTAAGGGCAACCAAATTGATAAGAGGCATGGAGGAGCTCAGCTATGAGGAAAGATTAGAGGAACTGAATTTATTTTCTCTTGAGAAGAGGAAATAAACCCTTTTGCTGCCAGAGCCGTTTTTGCCCTTTTTAGACACGTTTAAAAATAATTTTAGGCCTGGAGATTACACAAAACCCCTAAACATTTATGTGTTATCTGAAAGCAGAAAATCTAGAGAATAAAATAGTTGTAGTTCCAATTTTTTATGTTACATGATATTAATGCACTAAATTACCCACATTTTTGGTAAAATATCAAAGACACGGTTGTACCGTAACTAAATACCCAACATGTCAAACCTTAAATTTGTGTGCACCCGTGAAATGGCGACAAACTAAAGTACCCTATATTTTTTATAGGTAACGCTTCAAAAAGCCCTACAGGTCATCAGTTTAGTGTTACAGAGGAGGTCTTGTGATAAAATTATTGCACTTACTCCAGCGTGCGCGGCAATATATAACCTTTATTGCAATCAACGTATTCATGCACAGGTGCTCCCGAAGTGTGTGTGTATACGTTCATATGGGGGGGAAATCCTTCAATATTTTTGAGGGGGGGGGGATGTAATGTGCTTCAGTGTAACTTTATTTTTTTGCAATTAAAAAAAAAATTTAAATTTTTTTTATCATCACATAGGGGGCATAATTCACTAAGCTGTATCTTATCACATCAAAGTATGCGGTAGGATACCGCACAGCATTTTTTTAAAAAAAAGTTTTAGTTCACTAAAAAAACGCTACTAAAATACCGCATGAGTTATTTTTCATTCGGTATTTTAGGAGTGAAAACCATGCGGTAGTGTTTCACTAGTCAGTAGAATTCCCCAATGACAGCTGAATGTAAAAGAAAGATTTGCCGGCAATTAAATAATAACTTAAAAAACGACCTGGGGTCCCCTCCCCCATCCATACCAAGCCCTACGAGGGGCATAGGGGTCCCCCGTAGAATCCATACCAGACCCTTAGCCGAGCATGTCGGGTGGGGTGGGGGGAGCAAGCGCTCCCCCTCCTGAACCATAGCAGGCCACATGCCCTCAACATGGGGGGGGGACAAGGGCCTCTTTCCCACAACCCTGGCTGGTGGTTGTGGGGGTGTGCAAGCGGGGGGTTATCGGAATCCGGAAGCCCCCTTTCACAGGGTGGCCCCCAGATCCCGTTTACCCTCTACCCTATGTGAATGAGTATGGGGTACATGGTGCCGCTACCCATTCACAAAAAAACCTGTAGTGTTAAAAAAGACAGGCTTTGACAAGTCCTTTATTAAAAGAAGGAAAATAAAAAATGTCCCCCAAAGTTGATCCGTCATTCACGATTCCTGCTATTTTTTTATTTTCCTTTTTTTAATAAAGGACTTGTCAAAGCCTGTCTCCTATCTTTTTTCACATTACGGGTTTTTTTTTCCTTTTGTGAATGGATAAAGTGCCATGTACCCCGTACTCATTCACATTGGGGGGCGGGATCTGGGGACCCCCTTGCTAAAGTGGGCTACCTGATTCTGATAAGCCCCCTGCCCGTAGACCTCCACAACCACAGCCCAGTTTTGTGGGGAAAAGGCCCTTGTCCCCATCAGCAGGAGGAAAAGGGGCTCCCCTGCCCCAAAGCACCCCCCATGTTGTGTGCATGTGTCCTGGTAGGGTTCTTGGGGCGGGGTCTCGCTTGTTCCCCCCCTTTCCTGACCTGCCGGGCTGCATGATCGGATTTGGGTCTGGTGATGATTTGGAGGGGGGGGGCACTGCATTTTTAAAAAAATTTAATTGCCTGCAATTTTTTTAACATTCAGCTGTCATTGGGGAACTCCGCTGACAGCTTATGACCCATAGCTCCCTCGGCAGCCACCCATTCCTTAAAGCGGAGCTCCACCCAAAAGGGGAAGTTCCGTTTTAAACCTTTGTCCCCCGCTCCCCAAGGATTGGCACCTTCAGGAGCGGGCGGGAGCTGGTACCCAAATTTGACAGGTACCTGCACCCACTTCGCCTAGGCGATCGGAAGCTGAAGTTGTCCTCCCTCCCTGTAGTCTTTTGGTACTCGTGACAGGTCCCAGAAGATTATGGTGCCATTCACAAAGCCCAGCGATTCATGCGCAGTGGGCACCTGGCTGTGAGCCACAAGCTTTCACAGCCAGGTGCCCACACTGAAGATGTCGGTAGAGAAGACGGCCGGTGAAACCAGCCGTGGTGAGGACACCGCTAGACCAAGGGACATGTTAGTGTCTGTATTTTAAAAGTCAGCAGCTACAGTTTTTGTAGTTGCTGATTTTGGTTTTTTTTTCAGGTAGAACTCAGCTTTAACAACTCATGACAGTACTGAAAGATAACAGTATATACCGCAAGCCTGGACCACTATTTAATTACTGCATGCATTTAATTGTTTATTTCCTTTTGTGAATTGACATTTTCAGTATCACATGCGATATGTGGTCATGTGACTGACTTAACTCATGCGATAAGCTTTAGTGAATTGTGCCCAATATCCCCTATGTGATGATTTTTATGTGACAGACTCTCTTTAATGAATCATGAGTCTTTAAGACCCTGTATGTCTCCTCTGGTCTCCACTGAATGTGTTCTCTCCGGCACCTGCTATGCTTGGCCCTCTGATGGCGGAGACTGGAATACATGGGGAAGCGGTACCGCTACCAGTGGTGTTGAGGCAATCGTGCAGCATCACAGCTGCCCGACTGCTTCCACCTGACAGGCAGTAATATACCTGGCTGGAGCCACTGGATTATGTTTAATACCCTCCGCTGTCAGGTCTCTATGTCGTACTGACCTGGCAGCGAAAGGGTTAAGGAGGATATTATCAGCATGTACTTGAAAAAGTATTCATACCCCCTGAAATATTCCACATTTTGTCATAGTAAAACCAAAACGTAGGTAAGTAGAATCCACCTGTGTGTAATTTAATCTCAGTATAATTACAGCTGTTCTGTATTTATTAATCTTGCACTCCACAAATCTGGCCTTTATGGAAGAGTGGCAAGAAGAAAGCCATTGTTGAAAGAAGGCCATAAGAAGTCTCGTTTGCTAAAAGCTATGTGGAGGACACAGCAAACATGTGGAAGAACGTGCTCTGGTCAGATGAGACCAAAATTTTACTTTTTGGCCTAAAAGCAAAAAGCTATGTGTGGTTTAAAATTAACTCTGCACATCACCTTGAACACACCATACTCAATGTGAAACATGCTGGTGGCAGCATAACGTTGTGGGGATTCTTTTCTTCAGCAGGGACAGGGAAGCTGGTTAGAGTTGATACGAAGATGGATTGAGCCTGTTAGAGTATGCAAAAGACTTGAGACTAGGGTGGAGGTTCACCTTCCAGCAGGACAATGACCCTAAACATACACCCGGAGCTACAATGGAATTGTTTAGATCAAAGCATACTCGTCTCGTATGTTAGAATGGCCCAGTCAAAGTCCGGACCAAAATCCAATTGAGAATCTGGCAAGAGTTGAAAATTGCTGTTCACAGACGCTCTCCATCCAATGTGACAGGTTGAGCTACAGTGGATAAAAAAAGTCTACTCACCCCTGTTAAAATGTCAGGTTTCTGTGATGTAAAAAATGAGACAAACATAAATCATTTCAGAACATTTTCCATCTTTAATTTGACCTATAAGCTGTACAACTCAATTGAAAAACAAACTGAAATCTTTTAGAGGGGGAAGTAAACATTAAACTAAAATAATGTGGTTGCATAAGTGTGCACACCCTCTTAAAACTGGGGATGTAGCTGTGTTCAGAATTGAGCAATCACATTCTAAATCATGTTAAATAGGAGTCGGTACACACCTGCCATCATTTAAAGGTACTCTGATTAACCCCAAATAAAGTTCAGCTGTTCTAGTAGGTCTTTCCTGACATTTTCTTAGTCGCATCCTACAGCAAAAGTCATGGCCCGCAGAGAGCTTCCAAAGCATCAGATGGATCTCATTGTTAAAAGGTGTCAGTCAGGAGAAGGGTAAAAAAGATTTTCCAAGGCATTAGATATACCAAGGAACACAGTGAAGACAGTCATCATCAAGTGGAGAAAATAATGCGCAACAGTGACTTTACCAAGAACTGGACGTCCCTTCAAAATTGCTGAAATAACAGGAAGAAAACTGGTCTGGGAGGCTGCCAAGAGGCCTTCAGCAACATTAAAGAAGCTGCAGGAATATCTGGCAAGTACTGGCTGTGTGGTACATGTGACAACAATCTCCTTTTATTCTTCATATGTCTGGAGTATGGGGTAGAGTGGCAAGACAGAAGCCTTTTCTTAGAAAGAAAAACATCCAAGCCCGGCTAAATTTTGCAAAAACACATCTGAAGTCTCCAAAAGCATGTGGGAAAATGTGTTATGGTCTGATGAAAACAAGGTTGAACTTTTTGGCTATCATTCCAAAATATATTTTTGGCGCAAAAACACTACAGATCACCAAAAGAACACCATACCCACAGTGAAGCATGGTGGTGGCAGCATCATGCTGTGGGGCTGTTTTTCTTCAGCTGGAACTGAGGCCTTAGTCAAGGTAGAGGGAATTATGAACAGTTCCAAATACCAGTCAATATTGGCACAAAACCTTCAGGCTTCTGCTAGAAAGCTGAATATGAAGATGAACTTCATCTTTCAGCATCACAATAACCCAGAGCTTTCATCCAAATCAGCAAAGAAATGGCTTCACCAGAAGAAGAATCAAGTTTTGGAATGGCCCAGGCAGAGCCCAGACCTGTCTCCGATTGAAAATCTATGGGGTGTTCTTAAGGGGGCTGTGCAAAGGAGATGCCCTCGTAATCTGACAGATTTGGAGTGTTCTTGCAAGGAAGAGTGGGTAAATATTGCCATGTCAAAATGTGCCATGCTGATAGACTCATACCCAAAAAGACTGAGTGTTGTAATAAAATCAAAAGGTGCTTAAACAAAGTATTAGTTTAAGGGTGTGCACACTTATGCAACCATATTATTTTAGTTTTTTTATTTTTACTTCCCTTCACCTAAAAAATTTCTGTTTGTTGTTCAACTGAGTTGTACAGTTTGTTGGTTACATTAAAGGTGGAAAAAGTTTTGAAATTATTTATCTTTGTCTCATTATTTTTTATCACAGAAACCTGACATTTTAACGGGTGTCTAGACTTTTTATATCCACTGTATTTTGCAAAGAAGAATGGGCAAAAATTTCACTCTCTAGATGTGCAAAGCTGGTAGAGACATACCCCAAAAGACTTGGAGCTGTAATTGCAGCAAAAGATGGTTCTACAAAATATTGACTCGGGGGCATTTGCACACCACACTTTTTTCACATATTTATTCGTAAAAAATTTGGAAAACCACTTACCATTTTCCTTCCAATTCACAGTTATGCGCCACTTAGTGGTGGTCTATCACATAAAATCCCAATAAAATACATTTACGTTTTCGGTTGTAACATGACAAAATGTGGAAAATTTCAATTGGTAAGAATACTTTTTCAAGGCACTATACTACAGTAATAGAATCCTCTCCCAAGGATCTTTCCCTGCAGATGCCAAACCACACCACAGTGCTGCAGGAATAAGGTACTTAGTAAAATATTTTTAAAAAAATACAGTGGCAAGATTTACAGCAGGTAAGATTATTGAACACGTCAATATTTTTCTAGATACATAGATTTCTAAAGGTGCTATTCACATGAAATTTTCACCACATATCGGTAACAACCCATGCAATCCATACATACAAAGAAACCTAAACAAATACATTCAGAAATTAAGCTATGTGTAATAAAATGGAATGACACCAGGAAAAAAGTATTGAACACGCTAACTGAAATTTATTTAATACTTTGTACAAAATCCTTTGTTGGTAATGACAGTTTCAAGACGCCTCCTGTATGGAGAAACTAGTTGCATTAACTGCTCAGGTGTGATTTTGGCCCATTCTTCCACACAAACAGTCTTCAAATCTTGGAGGTTCTGTGTTCCCGTTCTTTGAACTTTCATCTTTATTTCTGTTCATAGATTTTCTATTGGATTCAAGTAAGGTGATTTGCTGGGCTATTCTAGCAGCTTTATTTTCTTTCTCTGAAACCAATTGAGAGTTTCCTTGGCTTTATGTTTGGGATCATTGTCTTGCTGAAATGTCTACCCTCATTTTATCTACATCATCCTGGTAGATGGCAGCAGATTTTTATCAATTAATGACTTTGTAGATTTTTCCATTCATCCTTTTTTCAATTATATGAAGTTTGCCAGTACCATGTGCTGAAAAACAGCCCCACACCATGATGTTCCCACCTCCAAACTTCACTTTTGGTATGGTATTTTTGGGGTGATGTTCAGTGCCATTTGACCTCCAGACATGGTATGTATTATCCAAAGAGTTCAATTTTGGTCTCATATGGCCAGACTATATTCTCCCAGTATTTCACAAGCTTGTCTAAATATTGTGCAGCAAACTTTAAACAAGCTCAACATGATTTTTCTTGAACAGTCTTGCGTGGTGATCGTGCATACAGGTCATGGCGGTTGAGTGCATTACATATTGTTTTCTTTGAAACAATTGTACCTACTAATTCCAGCTCTTTCTGAAGTTCTCCACAAGTGGTCCTTGGCTCTTGGACAACTCTTCTGATACTTTTTTTCACCTCTGTCAGAACTCTTGCGAGGAGTACCTGGTCGTTGCCAGTTTATGGTGAAATTATGTTTTTTCCACTTGCACATTATGGCCCCAACAGAGCTCACTGGAACATTCAGAAGTTTAGAAATCCTTCTGTAACCAATGCCATCAGTATGTTTTGCAACAATAAGGATGCGAAGGTCTTGAGAAAACTCTTTGCTTTTACTCACATCAAGATGTTTTTTGTATGACACTCTGGAAATGAGGCACCTTTTTATAGGCCATCAGTTAAGACTGGACCAGCTGAAATTAATTTGCACTGTCAAGGGGCACGATTGCTTTCTAATTACTGATAGATTTCAGCTGGTGTCTTGACTTTCCATGCCTTTTTGCACCTCCCTTTCTTCATGTGTTCAATACTTTTTCCCTGTGTCATTCCATTTTATTACACATAACGTAATTTCTAAACGTATTTGTTTTGGTTTCTTTGTATGTATGGATTGCATGGGTTGTTACCGACATGGTAAAAAATGTCATGTCAATAGCACCTTTAGAAATATATTTATCTAGAAAAATAGAGTCGTGTTCAACATTGTTTAGTATCACTTTAGCAACACACTTCCTGAATTTGTAGCCATAGCCAAGGATTCTGTAGTTTTATGATAAAGTGAAGTGGCTAGTAACATCCTTTGTAACAATTCTTTATTGGCAGCATAGCAAGATACAATAGTAACATGTTAGCACGTTTCGGCTGAAGCCTTTCTCATGCTTTAAGGTATCAGTCGAAATGTGTTAGCATGTTACTACTGTATCCTGCTATGTAGTCAATAAAGTAAAAATCAATTGTTCCAGTGGATGTTACCGAGTTTTCAGCTTTAGTGTATCAGAGGATTATTGGTACATTTCTAAGGCCAGAACACCAGTTCAGAGTCTCCTGGTAATTCGCAGTAGAGCATGCTTTCTTTGTGGAGTATCCTCTTTTAGTAGCCTCGGATGCCTTGAAAATTCCCTGAATTCAGTTCAGACTAGTCTACTCTTCTAATAATATAGTAAATACGGTTTCTCCTAACCCTAAAAAAACTAAACTAAATTCCTTTACCACATAATAGACAAAAACTTTCACCCTAGAAAGTGGCAATATTCACAAAACGTCTCTATTATGTATATGATGCTACCCACCAAATATTAGATGCTATACCACAAACTCATCAAACCCTATGTTATATATTATTAAACAATAATTTCTTCAAACTGCAATCCGTGATATATCCATGAAATCAAAATTAAAAAATAATAATTCCATAGTCATTTAAATAAAATGTCACTCCAACATAATACCAAGTGTCACTTCAAAAAAAGTCCAATGTAAAAATATAGAAAAATATATATTAAAGTGTCCACACTCCAACTTGACAGTTCCTTAGATGTTGAGCCCTTCCACTGGCTCCCACAAGAACAGAGTGTACCTCAAAAAAAGAAAAACTTAGTGTATTACCTTAATGATAACATTTTAAATCATAGCAATACCACTATAGTGCAAAAATGGTGGAAAGTAAGTGAACACTAGGCAAAAATAAGTGATGTGCTTCACTCTGTGCATAGAACAACGCCAGTGATCCCACCAGTGTATCACAAAAATAAAACAAAAACAAGCTACCCAAAATGACACAAATAGCTAGTGTCATTGTCATATCTCTGACTCACTTGTACAAGTGTGGATCCATGAACCCAGAAAAATGCATACTGAACAATATGGTAGTGTGACAAGAGCACCCCTACCTGGGGAAAGTAGGTTACTAAATGATCCACGCGGAGTAATATGATTCAAAATAATTTCCAACAATACTTTATTTGATCACATAGATCATAAGGAGGTTAAACATGAGCACGGTGAACATGTCAAACACATAAAATCATGTTAAAAAGCACTTGGCGTCTTCATTACGGGGTCATCTTAGCACATAGAGTACCATATAAGGCAATGTAGGGTAATGATAAGATAATTATCCTAGATTTCCATGAGTTTCCAACTTGTATTAGAGTGAGCCATGTATTCAGCAGATATGTTCCCAATGTACGTCAGGAGCCTCCTGGTATGTGAGAGCTGGAACACAGAAATACATAATGTATGTATAGAAATATAAGAACCGAATCACATCTAAAGCTCACCAGGCCTCCCTCTACACAAGTCAATGGATACTTCTATTACCTTCTCAATGATGAGGCTATCAAACCCGCTTCTCAAATGTGGGGACTTCCTGGGTAACCACCCCAAGTGAAACAAAGTCCACAGTACCAAATGATTCTGGGGATATATACAAAAAATGAATATATAGATCACAGGCATCAAGTAAACCATGAAAACAAAAAACACAATGTGGGTATATTACCATCAATAAAGATCAAGAGGACTCCCGTCGACTTGAAATAGGATCAGGTCCTTGATGCTTGTTCAAAAGGTGCATATGGGGGTGGAGAACCAGGTAGTCACAGTACGTGGATTTCAAACATATGTAGTATGTATTGGCAGGCCGTAAGTACCTGAGTCTATATACCCAATGAAGGGTTTCCAAAAATTGCTCAAATAGAGAAAATTATTGCGGTTTCATAAGGATATGGCTATGTCACAGCATATAATACCTGAATAGGATAGCGTATATATACATGTATACTATCCTCCTAAGAGGATTTCCAAAAAATTCCCCGAGTATACAGGGTAAATTAGGCCCATATGACATGCCTTCTTAACACCATATAAGCCCTATGAACTAAACAGCTGTAAGCTTAAATAACTTGCCACCGGTGGAAGGTATGTTCCCCTAGGGGATTGCCGTTTGCGAACCGCTGTAATAGTAGCCTTATGGTAGTTTTCAGAGGGCCTTGTGCCTTCCTAGCAGGGAGCTGTGACACCGCCGTTCCTTCCCGCCTCGTGGGCGCCGCACCCTATGAAGACGCCGAGCGTAGTGACGTCAATACGTTGACGCGTTTCGTCCGCCAATCACCGCAGACTTCGTCAGAACTGGGAGGGGACCTCAATCCTTCGCCTTATATGGTGCACTAATTGCATACCAAAGAGTCTCCACCTCGCCATCTTGTGTTGAAAGAGTATCACTACATTGAAAATATCCAAAGTGAATTAAAACACATATGATAAATTTAAAATGACTGCTGGATATAAAGAGGAGGAACCCTATTGCTATAAATCAGATCATTTTCAGAAAAGATAACAAAAAAGAATTATTATACTCATAGTAATTGTTCAAACAGAGAGACATCAAGACCAGGTTCAATCACCTAATTTCAGTAATAGTCCAATTATTGTAGGAATTTAAGTATGTAGTGAGAATAAGAAGGATCACACAGTCAAATTCATGCTTTATCCAGATAGATCCATATTTTATTCATATATAGAGTACCCCAATGCAGATTCTAACTCAAGGTATATTAGAGGTTCCAATAAATTTGATTCAAAACAGTTCTTTTAGTTCAAAAAAACTCCAAAGTTGAGTTCTGTATTTAGCCCATATGGGACAAGTGCACCCAGGGTATAAATCCAGAATTTTTCTTTTTGTAGGAGGACTTTATCGAAGTCCCCCCGACGAGCTGAGATATTCAGCAGGAAAATCCCTTTCACTTGCAAACCTTCTGTTTTACCCCCGTGTACTTCTTTAAAGTGTTGTGCCAAAGGGTTCTCTTTTTCTCCCTTTCTTACATTCCTATTTTCATTTCTGATATCTCTCAGATGTTCACCAATCCTAGTCCTGAGGTTCCTTTTCGTTTTTCCTATATACATCTTCTTACATGGACATTCTATCATGTATATTATTTTGCTGCTAGAGCAATTAATAAAGCTTCGTATCTGAAATGCCTTAGATTTATCCTTATTGAAGAACTGATTGGACTTATGTACAAATGGACAGATCTGGCAATGGCCACATGGGAACATCCCACACAGGCCGGTTCTCCTAGTTAACCAATTTTTTTGTGGTGTCCTCTGAAATTCTGACTGTACTAATATATCATTTAGGTTCCGAGCTCTTTTTGCTACCATTTGGGGGCTTTCCCCTACCACTCTCGCTATCTGCGGATTTTGAGTTAATAAGTACCAGTGGGAGTGCAGGGCCTTCTTAACTTCACCCCATTGTTGTCCAAATTTAGTTATGAATCTTACCGGTTGATTTACCGAATTCGCCCCTGCCTCTGATTTTGATTTATTTATAAGTTCCTCTCTTGTTCTACCAAGGGCTCTTCTTTTTGCTCTTCTTAGGGTTCTATTCTTAGGTGCTCTTCTTAGGTGATTGAACCTGGTCTTGATGTCTCTCTGTTTGAACAATTACTATGAGTATAATAATTCTTTTTTGTTATCTTTTCTGAAAATGATCTGATTTATAGCAATAGGGTTCCTCCTCTTTATATCCAGCAGTCATTTTAAATTTATCATATGTGTTTTAATTCACTTTGGATATTTTCAATGTAGTGATACTCTTTCAACACAAGATGGCGAGGTGGAGACTCTTTGGTATGCAATTAGTGCACCATATAAGGCGAAGGATTGAGGTCCCCTCCCAGTTCTGACGAAGTCTGCGGTGATTGGCGGACGAAACGCGTCAACGTATTGACGTCACTACGCTCGGCGTCTTCATAGGGTGCGGCGCCCACGAGGCGGGAAGGAACGGCGGTGTCACAGCTCCCTGCTAGGAAGGCACAAGGCCCTCTGAAAACTACCATAAGGCTACTATTACAGCGGTTCGCAAACGGCAATCCCCTAGGGGAACATACCTTCCACCGGTGGCAAGTTATTTAAGCTTACAGCTGTTTAGTTCATAGGGCTTATATGGTGTTAAGAAGGCATGTCATATGGGCCTAATTTACCCTGTATACTCGGGGAATTTTTTGGAAATCCTCTTAGGAGGATAGTATACATGTATATATACGCTATCCTATTCAGGTATTATATGCTGTGACATAGCCATATCCTTATGAAACCGCAATAATTTTCTCTATTTGAGCAATTTTTGGAAACCCTTCATTGGGTATATAGACTCAGGTACTTACGGCCTGCCAATACATACTACATATGTTTGAAATCCACGTACTGTGACTACCTGGTTCTCCACCCCCATATGCACCTTTTGAACAAGCATCAAGGACCTGATCCTATTTCAAGTCGACGGGAGTCCTCTTGATCTTTATTGATGGTAATATACCCACATTGTGTTTTTTGTTTTCATGGTTTACTTGATGCCTGTGATCTATATATTCATTTTTTGTATATATCCCCAGAATCATTTGGTACTGTGGACTTTGTTTCACTTGGGGTGGTTACCCAGGAAGTCCCCACATTTGAGAAGCGGGTTTGATAGCCTCATCATTGAGAAGGTAATAGAAGTATCCATTGACTTGTGTAGAGGGAGGCCTGGTGAGCTTTAGATGTGATTCGGTTCTTATATTTCTATACATACATTATGTATTTCTGTGTTCCAGCTCTCACATACCAGGAGGCTCCTGACGTACATTGGGAACATATCTGCTGAATACATGGCTCACTCTAATACAAGTTGGAAACTCATGGAAATCTAGGATAATTATCTTATCATTACCCTACATTGCCTTATATGGTACTCTATGTGCTAAGATGACCCCGTAATGAAGACGCCAAGTGCTTTTTAACATGATTTTATGTGTTTGACATGTTCACCGTGCTCATGTTTAACCTCCTTATGATCTATGTGATCAAATAAAGTATTGTTGGAAATTATTTTGAATCATATTACTCCGCGTGGATCATTTAGTAACCTACTTTCCCCAGGTAGGGGTGCTCTTGTCACACTACCATATTGTTCAGTATCCCACCAGTGTACACTTCTACTGTACAAGGCAAATATACCCTTACCAGAAAAATAAACAAACACGCCTTATCAAATAGAAGGAATCAGCAGAACCATGGTTCCTCTCCTCCACTCCTGAAGCGTATTCTTTAGGAAATCAGTCACCATACCATACCATCATGGTTATACAAGAGCCTTCCCAGGAACTCTCAGGTATCCATACAGGTAATATATAACTAAAAATATATAGTGTGATTCCGTTTAACATAGATTAAGCTTTAATAGATCTGCTTACATGTTACAAGCATAAAAAGAGCATTTATTCCCATGCCTCAGCTCAGAGGGTTACCAAGCAACTTCCAGATGGTTTTACATGCGGTTCTAGTCTCCAAAATGGCCGCTGCACCACTTCCAGTTCCTACTCCTGTGCGTTTGACATCCTGGCAATGGACACCCTGCTTCCAGCTCCACCATAATTAAATTGTTTAGAAATCTGATCACTAGAGCTTTCACTTTTAGGAACAAATTTTTTCCTGCCCATTCTACCAGGTTGATGGAACGTTCCTGGGCATTTCAGCACCAGGCTTTAGTAGCCAAGCTATGTAATGTCGCCACCTGTTTCTGTGTTCATACCTTCTCAAATTTCTACCAGGTGGACGTAAATATTCTGTGGATTCAGCATACAGTTGCAAAGTTCTTGCAGCAGAACTCTATATTTGGGGCCTTTTGGACACTTATTGTTGTGCCTCTTCTGTTTGCCTAATTGTTGCCCACTCTTCTAATTCATTGCTTTAGGTTGCCCAAGGGTTTGTAAATACTTTGCCTCTGTCTTGTACCGTACAATGGAAATTGCATTGCTTTCTACAATATTGAGGATTCGCGGAGTGGGTAGGGTTATAGGGGCAGTGTCCAGGGAACTTGCCCTTAAGGACTTTGCCAGTGTCCAATCACCTGAAGGTATGATCGTACTGTATAACCCAGTGGCTGTGAATACTTTGCCTATGTCATGTACTGTATTCCAAGATATGGGATTTACAGGTAAGCCAAACTTCCTCTTCCTGTATCCAATGTTAATAGTTTCTCCTACTCAAGATTAATCAAATCTGGGGATGTAGTATGGTACCAAAGAACAGGTGGTTCTTTCTATACTGAGGAATCCCATTCAGATTCGGTCTCCTTGTCCATTGGAAACCAGTTTGGTACTACTGTTCCTTCCCTCTGAGAAGGAATGTAAGGAGAGGTAGCCTGGCTTCTGCTCTGGATGATACCATGATTCTCAGTCTGATTCACTGTTTCCCAGCAGGGAAACCCTCTGAAAGATCAGATTCCTCACTACTGGCAACCTCTGCTCATTGAGGAAATTCTCACACTCTTGGGTCCACCAGGGGCTGGGTCCTGTTCCTTAGCTAATTTTCAGCCTTTTGAGTAAGGTCCTTTGTGTGCTTTCCTTTCTTTTTTGTCTTCAGTCAGATGATTGTTCTTGCTGTAGTTCCAAGATTCCTGTTCCTCACTTAATGGATGGTAATGCTTGTATAGATCTGGGGATCAACAGTATTCCTAAACATATAACTTTAGGTAGAGTTGGGCAGTATAATTTTTCAGGTGCATTTCACTACCTTAAGGCTACGTTCACACTAGCCTTGTGTGCAGGCGGCAGAGAGGCGTTTGGGAAGCGTTTTTACCGCTTCCCAAACGCCTCTGCCAATTCTGCACATTACAGCACATGGTGCTGTTCTAACAGGAGCGTTGCGTCGCGGCAAAACGGACGCCTCTGGTCGAGTCAGGAGGCTTTGAAGCCTCCTATTCTCGTCTATGGTGCCGCTCCGCAAACGCCCGGCCGGCGTTTGCGGTGCGGTTGCGACGCGGTTGCGGGGTGTTTGCGGAGCGGTAACACCACTCAAATGCATTATAGGCGTTTGTGGGGCGTTATTAACGCTCGGCAAACGCCTAGCAACCGGCGCTAAACCGCGCATGCGGCGTTTGCCGAGCGTTAAAAACGCTCCGCAAACACCGGACCAACGCTTGCCAAACGCTATAGGGGCGTTTGGCAAGCGTTGGCAAAACAGCCTAGTGTGAACGAGCCCTAACTCTAGTGGTTCCTCTTGGTTTCAGAGAGGATGTATTGTCTTTATCCTTATTTCCACCTGGTTATTTTTACCTTGCCAGCCTGGTGCTTATGTCTCAGTTTCATTTCCTGCCCCCACCTTGTGAAGGGTGATTTCCATGCACCCTAACTCTGTCCCCAGACAATTTAACACTTAGTTCTCCTCCCATGAACCTAAGGTACAAGGCTTAGGATCTAAAAAGTGTCTTCCCTTTTACATTGGTTGGTGCTTTTCCCAAGACCTGTTTTTTTTTCCTTTTTGTTTGTTTTGGGGGTTTTTTTGAGACCTGTACTTTTCAAAGCTTAGCTGCACTTGCTAACCACATCATGTGGTAGATCTTTCCTTCCCTATATGAGTAAGCATTATTCCTCCTGTTTTTGGTGGGTTCTGGTTTGATCACCTTCTTGTTGTTTCAAGGTACCATGCCCAATCCTATGATGTTATCTCTCCTTGGCGGTCACATTTTCTTCCTAGTTTGAGCTACAATTTGAATCTCTGTGTCCTCCTTCTGGTCATGTTGGGTCACAGCACCCTATCTGGTAGGGAGCTTGGTCTCATCAAGTTCAGTTTGGTTGTTGCTCACCCATAGTGGAACTGCTTTGGGAGGACTGGAAAGAAAATAATATTCTTGTAGTTACCATAAAATGCTTTTCTTAATTCATTGAGGGATACAGGTCCCTACTCCTGTGTTTATATTGATTTTGATGCTGCTTTCTACAGACTGATACATATTTGGTATGGGTTGAGTTATTCTGAGTCCGGCTTATAGTTTATCTTTTTGCGCTCCAGCGCTATCTCTGGCTCTGGCACTGCTCTCCTCACTAACTGCTTTCACAGGAGACACAGAGCAGTGGGAGCCATAAGCTCCTGCTGCTAACAGTCAAACTCCCGTGAGGAGGGGCATAGTGGGACAGTGTGTGTCTCTGTATGCACACAGCCCAGCTTGGGAGTGTGCAGTCAGGGGTACCTCCTTAGCACCCAGCCTGCTGAGTTGGAAAAAGTAAGAGGGAGAACTGCCAAAGTGGAGATTTCTCGTCGCACTAAGCAGGTAAATATAACACTTTTTTTGTTTTATTTAAAAATAAACAGCTTTTAATCAGTTTAAGACAAAAGCTTTTAAGTATCACCAGTCATTTTTTTTTTCTACAGCTGCCTTAAATGCTTGGGATTCTTGCAATGAAACTCCCCCTTCTCGAATCATGATCTACAGAGATGGAGTTGGAGATGGGCAACTTAACACATTGGTGAACTATGAAATTGCCCAGCTTGTTGATTGCATAAAATCTACAAGAACAGACTACAGGTAACCTTAAACATGCTCACAAATGAAAAAAAAAAAACACTTGTGTGTACAGTATATTGTAGAATTTGCCATTTTTTATTTATTAGTGAAGACATTTTGCCTTACATTAATTTGTAGGAAACATTATTACAAAAAACTCAAACAAAATCGTTAGTCAGTGATTAGTAATGATCTTTCTCTTTGGGGATGTTATATAACTTCTTCTTACATGCCCCGTTTATAGAAGGCCGCACTGTTTGCTGCGACTTCCTATTTGTGCACTCACAGTATGGGCCCAAGTGCACATACTAAAGTAGTGGTTTAGGACAGCCATTTTCAACCAGGGTGCTTTCAAGTTTCTTTAGGGGTGCCTTTGCAAAATGCCCAAAAATTGTATACAAGCCCAACAGGTGGATCAAGCCTGCCTTTTAGTTACACAAAGACATAGGGTTTTATTGTGTACCATTACAACTTTCTAACCGCCACCAACATAAGAAAAACAATGATGTCATCAGGTAATAAGAAGAGCATAGGTCACCTGCACAGCATTCTTGCTGGACCCTCCCCTGCCCCTCTCGGTCAGCACTGGGGACACTTTAGCTAAGTGAGAGAAAAACTGAGGGAGAAGAGAAACATTGGAATACTTCTCGGTACCGGTGTGCAAAAGTGTATTTGCTTTGTAAGAATAAATTACATCTAACGCTGAGTGTCCCACATTTGCAGATGTTGCTGCATTAGGAACTGTTAGTTTCGTTTTTTACATTTTGCAATGGATGCCTCGAGATTGTGCAGAATTTAAAGGGTGCCTTGACTGAAAAAAGTTTTAGAACCACTCGCGTAGGGAGTGTAGCAGTCCCACACTTATTTGCATCACTGCTAGAGTGACAAGCCTTGTGTTATTGAACTCCAAAGTTAGAATCAGGTCGTGTGTCCCTTTCGACAATGTTGTACTGTGTGCCAGAGCTGTGTAAATCTCTGGACTGAATGGACAGCTATTCAAAGTATTTGGCAGGTAAACATCTCATATGTATTGCATTTGTGTGGTTAGCTGTTTGCCTGGAATTTAACTTTAAAAGAAGCATACTATGTAAACGAAGCTTGTTCTCAACTTGGCTCCCATCAATATCTTACATCCAGTTTGGCCAACAATTGAAGTTTTTGTACAATGTAAACCTCCAAAAAAGTGAACAAAGCATACCCTTCTGTAGTGTGTACTTGCCTCCAAGGAAAGCACTGAGTGTGATTTCTGTCTGCAGTCTGGTTCGTCTCCTACTGTATCTGCAGTCCAAGGGATTGGTGAGGAGAATGACAACTTCAGCTGTGTATGTTTTGCTATGAGGTTGAGTAGATGGGATGTGTCCCTTCCCTCTGGTCAAGTCTCAGATCACACTCAGCTCTTCTCTCACAGCTGTGCAGTACGCAACATCCGATTCCTTCCCCTTGCCTTTTGAAGCTCGGAAATGCTGCACACATTCTGGAATTGAAACATGTAGAGAAGGGATGGCTGCTGATAGACAGATACAACTTATGCAGGAGGATTTGTTTCATCACTTTTTATCACCTGAGGCTAGTCACTTTACCTGATATATGTAAAGGTTTACAACCACTTTAAATGTTACACATGCAGTAATATAGTGAAAGATTTTTTTCTTTTCTTTCTCGTTCTTTGAGAGACACAGGAAGTTTTAAACCTTTAGGTTATGGTGCCTCAAACAGGAGGATTGGACACTGGAAAATGAAAAAACTGCAGACAAGCTTAAGATATAACTTCTACTACCAGCGTGCCTCAGCTTTTTGCTGGAGTCCTAGGAATGACATCTTTTGCGCTGCCGTTTCAAAAACTAATTTTTTTCTAGGATCTTTTTTTTTTTTACAGCTATCTGGCACGGTCTTTCTTAGCCTGTCTTTCAGCGTATCACCTCCTGACCACACTGAATTGAATATTGTATGGCTAGTCTGGAAATGACCTTTGACACTGGGTTCCACCTGGAATGCGTTTCAGAATTTGCTCTGGTTAATTTACCTGCAATGCGCTTTCCAAGTCCATAGCCACTGGCATTGCCTCTGTGCTCGCCTTTTCTGTGAAGGCTTACCTAATGTGCAGGTCAGTCAGGCTAAACATTGGGAGCTGTCTTGTTTTCATTGGTGGCTGGTTACTGCTATTCCCTGTTTCCAGGCTGCTTTGCGGTAGAAAGGGTTAATGCTGTAGAACTGAGTCTGGATGTAATATACTGGAGTGTGATGCTCCATACTCCCTCCATATTTCATCAAATATTATTACTTATTATTATTATACAGGATTTATATAGCGACAGCAGTTTGCTCAGTGCTTTACAATATACAGTGAGGAACAGAAGTATTTGAACACCCTGCGATTTTGCAAGTTCTCCCACTTAGAAATCATGGAGGGGTCTGAAATTCACATTGTAGGCGCATTCCCACTCTGAGAGACAGAATTTAAAAAAAAATTCAGGAAATCATATTGTATGATTTTTAAAGAATTTATTTGTCTTCCACTGCTGAACATAAGTATTTGAACACCTAAGAAACAGCAGGAATTCTGGCTCTCAAAGACCTGTTACTGTGCCTTTAAAAAGTCCACCTCTACTCCACTCATTAATCTAACTTAGTAGCACCTGTCTGAGCTCTTTAAAGTCACCTGTCCACCCCACAGTCAGTCAGACACCAACTACTACCATGGGCAAGACCAAAGAGCGGTCAAGACACCAGAGACAAAATTGTGGACCTCCACAAGGCTGGAAAGGGCTACGGGGCAATTGCCAAGCAGCTTGGTGAAAATAGATCAACTGTTGGAGCAATTGTTAGAAAATGGAAGAGGCTAAAGACGACTGTCAGTCTCCCTCGGACTGGGGCTCCATGCAAGATCTCACCTCGTGGGTTATCACTGATGATAAGAAAGGTGAGGAATCAGCCCAGAACTACAAGGGAGGAGCTGGTCAATGACATGAAGAGAGCTGGGACCACAGTTTCAATGGTCACTGTCGGTAGAACACAACACCGTCATGGTTTCAAATCATGCATTGCACGGAAGGTTCCCCTGCTCAAGCCATCACATGTCCAGGCCCGTCTGAAGTTTGCCAATGACCATCTGGATGATCCAGAGGAGGCATGGGAGAAAGTCATGTGGTCAGATGAGACCAAAGTAGAACTTTTTGGTCTAAACTTCACTCGTCGTGTTTGGAGGAAAAAGGATGAGTTGCATCCCAAGAACACCATCCCTACTGTGAAGCATGGGGGTGGTAACATCATGCTTTGGGGGTGCTTTTCTGCGAAGGGGACAGGACGACTGCGCTGTATTAAGGAGAGGATGAATGGGGCCATTTATTGTGAGAATTTGAGCAACAACCTCCTTCCCTCAGTCAGAGCATTGAATCTGGGTCGTGGCTGGGTCTTCCAACATGACAACGACCCGAAGCACACAGCCAGGATAACCAAGGAGTGGCTCCGTAAGAAGCATATCAAGGTTCTGGTGTGACCTAGCCAGTCTCCAGACGTAAATCCAAAAGAACATCTTTGGAGGGAGCTGAAACTCTGTGTTGCTCAGCGACAACCCCGAAACCTGACAGATCTAGAGGAGATGTGTGGAGGAGTGGGCCAAAATCCCTGTTGCAGTGTGTGCAAACCTGGTCAAGAACTACAGGAAACGTTTGACCTCTGTAATTGCAAACAAAGGCTTCTGTACCAAATATTAACACTGATTTTCTCAGGTGTTCAAATACTTATGTTCAGTAGTGCAAGACAAATAAATTCTTTAAAAATCATACAATGTGATTTCCTGAATTTGTTTTTTAAATTCTGTCTCTCAGAGTGGGAATGCACCTACAATGTGAATTTCAGACCCCTCCATGATTTCTAAGTGGGAAAACTTGCAAAATTTCAGGGTGTTCAAATACTTATGTTCATCACTGTAAAGGGAGACAATACAGCCAAATACAGTTCAATACAAGAGGGTTGGATTGGAGAGGGCAGAGTACAAGATTGTCTGATAGATTCGGGTACAGAGTTCCAAAGGATAGGGGAGGCTCTGAAGAAGTCCTGGAAACGAGCATGGGAGGAGGAGATAAGGGAGCTAGAGAGCAGGAGGTTGTGGGAGGAGCGGAGAGGACAGTTTGGGTGATATTTGGAGACAAGAATGGTGATGTAATTTGGGGCAGTTATAAATGGCTTTATATGTTATTGTTCATTTTTTTGAATTTTTTTTAGTTGGGCAATGGGAAGCTAGTAGAGGGATTGGGAGAGAGGGATGGCAGATATGGAACGGTTAGTAAGGTGAAAGAGTCTAGCAGCAGCATTCATGATAGACTGAAGAGGGGATAGTCTGCGATTAGGTAGGCCAATGAGTAGGGAGTTAAGGCAAGAGATAACCAAATAAGAATATTCACTGGTGCTTCTGTTACAAAACGCTATGCTCAATTACGATCCATTCCTACTTCCCACCTACAGTGACTTTGGTCATTGACCCTCACCTGCTTCAAGCTGTCCAAGATTCGTACTTGAGACATTGCTTCTTACTGTTAGTCTGTACACTGTACACATTGTACGTGGTATACAGTCTTGCTGCATCGCATCTCCTCAGCTTACTTTCTACTAACAGGTTGGGGGCTTGTTGCAGCTTTTCTACTGATGGTACACCATCTGGAGTTATTGCTTAATTGTACTTTATTGGGCACTGCACATTCGTGACTACTTGGATTATGGTGCTACCTTCAATTGAATAGACACTGACCAAAAAGTAGCAGGGCCCCCTGCCAACCCCTTCCTGGTCAGCTGAGCCTCAATTGTTAGCTAGTGACCTTAGGTGTTTGGCGTTGGGCTATGGTGCAATAGAGTGCAGGTTCTGGTTTAATACACTGTTGTATCAGTGCAGATCAAGCATAGCTCACATGCTCAACAAAGTCATCACACATTTCAGGCATTTCTTGGTGGGGAAAACGTGTTGCAAACAGTGGCTTGCTACATAAATATGAGTGGTCACAAACTCCTATCAGCTGGGTTGCTGCTCTCATTGCCGGGATTACAGGTCTTTATACCTTCAGCAAACTGTGGTGTTGCAAGGGCTCCAAAATCCCTCTTTTACATTTGGGGGTAGCTCTGCTTACTTGTTTCATTCTGTAATGGCTTCCATAAGATTCCGTTTAGCTCTGAATCCTTGCCCTTATCTGGTATTTTCATTGATTCAAGGGCACAATCCTCTGCTTCTTTTGTGTATAGGGAGGAATTTTCAGCAGCCATTTCAGGTTCTCCCCTCCCCCCATTTTGTGGGGTGATGAGGTGTTGGAGAAACATCCATCAGAGAAGAAAGCTATAGAGGATCAGGAATCCTCTTTAAATGAGTCCTCCCAAATGAAGTCTCAAAGTCAAGGGCTGTCTCAAACACAGAAAACCACGGTGGGCTTCCCGGCAGACATGGTGTGCAAAATCTTTTTTTCCATAATATTTTCCTGTTCATCCTCATTTGAAGGAAGTGATGTATGCCGATTGGGCTCACCTGGCGAAGATGTTCTCATCACCGAAGCTTTTCGCTAAGCAGTACTCCATGGAGTTCTCTTGGCCATCTCGACCCTGACAGTCCCGGATGGTTAGGCCCTGGTCAGAGGTTAGAGGCTCAATAAAGTATAATTTAAAGCAAAACATTTTTTTTTTAGCCTTGAATAGAGTGGAGATCGCTTAAAAACCCTGTCAGTTTTTACTGCTGTCTGTTCCCCCGTTAAGGGGATTCACCCTCTCTATTTGTCCTGTTTATATTTATCAGTGAAAGTAAAGAAAAACACAAATTTTGTGTTGTCCCCGGGAAAGTAATGGAGGAGAAATCTTCCAACAGGGTTTGGCAACGGACAAGTGAAGGAAAATCTCCAAAATGGGACACAGATGACAAAAAAATCTTACAGGGGTTATAGTCCTCCAAAATGAAAGTCTATCCAAAATGAAAAAAAGTTTTGCCTTTAAGAGCCAATTCACAACATGTGCGGTACGGATTTAAGCTCAGGTTCACAGCTAATTGATACAGTTGCTGTTCAGCGGTTCATGTCAGGTTTACATCAGATTCAGGACAGGATTAGTTCAGGATCTTATCCTGTTCACACATATGCAGTTTAGAAACGGTTCCCATAGAAGTCAATAGCCTTTAATCTGCATCTTAACCTGAAGGCACCGCTCAGAAATCATCCATGACTCTTTTTCAAACTGCACTGAATCCACACCGCCAGTGCACTGGACATACAGTGCTCAGCATAAATGAAGTGACAGATCGGAAACCAATGACACAAAGAAGTGCTCTTTTAGAAAGCAACAAGCTTCAGATTCTAAGCAAATGCCTTCATCCAGGTTCCATAATAGGAACTGGACCCCCAAGACCTCTATGTCCTGAGGCAATTCCTTGAAGAGTGTGCCCACTTGCAGGTTTTCACAGGCTTCAGTGGATATCAGAGATGCCTACCTACACATACCGATTTTATGGCCTTACAGTTTCTGTATTTTGCAGTGGAGCATCTACTGTATCAGTTTGTGGATTTGCCTTTTGGCTTGTCCATGGCCCAAGAGTTTTTTTACCAAGGTGGCTCTGGTTCTGTGGTTGTTGAGGACCAGGGTTATCCTTATTGTGAGTTACCTGGACAGCCTTCTTCTCAGAGAGCAATCAGTTCAGAAACTGTTCAGCAGACAGTAGAAATTCTGGAGAGGTCTGGCTGGGTGCTGAGCTTATCAAAAGGCAGCTGTGATTTCAACAATGCCTGGAGTACTTATTCTTGTTGCTCAACACAACATGTCCATCTCTTGAGCCCAGGTGGATTCCCTGAGGTTAAAGCAAAAACAAAGGGAAGAATAGTGTGTATCCGAGTGTCAGATCACTCTCTAAAAGGTAATATTCTAGTGCCACTTCCTAGTTATGCTAGTCAAAAATAGAGGGAAAGAAAAAGGGAGAAGCAAGGGTGCAAATGGCCTTTAAAGGCACAGAAACTCCAAACACATATTAGTAAAATCATTTGTACTTTATTATGACAATCAGTCATGAAAAAAAATCTTTCAGTTTAAAAGAAATCATTATATGATGTCCCCGCATACAATGTCCCACAACCCACCATATTACATGGAACAAACTAGTGATGAAGCACACAGTAACCACCAGAAAGAACTTGTGGGGGGGATGAGAGACATTATGCCACAGGAAGAATGTCCCAACATGTTTTGCGACAATGATCGCTTCTTCAGGGGCTTAGTAGTAAAATCTAAAAAAGATATACATATATTGAATATATCAAATTATAACATGTAAACACAAAAAAGGGGTGATCATACAATAATATAATATGACCTACATGTAATATTAATATGCAGCAGCAGAATCCTCCAGACATAAGGGGTAAGCCTCCTCTGTGTTCCCACAAGGCAAGAGGCCGTCCAGAAGCATGTTGGGCCATTCTTCCTGCAGCTTAATGTCTCATCCCCCCATAAGTTCTTTCTGGTGGTTACTGTATGCTTCATCACTAGTTTGTTTCAGCTACAGTGGGGATCGAAAGTTTGGGCACCCCAGCTAAACATTTGTATTAATGTGCATAAAGAAGCCAAGGAAAGATGGAAAAATCTCCAAAAGGCATCAAATTACAGATTAGACATTCTTATAATATGTCATCAAAAGTTAGATTTTATTTCCATCATTTACACTTTCAAAATAACAAAAAACAAAAAAATGGCGTCTGCAAAAGTTTGGGCACCCTGCAGAGTTAATATCTTGTACTGCCCCCTTTGGCAAGTATCACAGCTTGTAAACGCTTTTTGTAGCCAGCCAAGAGTCTTTCAATTCTTGTTTGAGGTATCTTTGCCCATTCTTCCTTACAAAAGTCTTCCAGTTTTTTGAGATTTCTGGGCTGTCTGTCACGCACTGCTCTTTTAAGGTCTATCCATAGATTTTCAATTATCTTGAGGTCAGGAGATTGTGAAGGCCATGGCAAAACCTTCAGTTTACGCCTCTTGATGTAATCCCCCGTGGATTTCGAGGTGTGTTTAGGATCATTATCCATTTGTAGAAGCCATCCTCTCTTTAACTTCAGCTTTTTCACAGATGGCATCAAGTTACCATCCAAAATTTGCTGAAATTTTATTGAATCCATTTTTCCTTCTACTCGTGAGATGTTCCCTGTGCCACTGGCTGCAACACAACCCCAAAGCATGATTGATCCAACCCCATGCTTAACAGTTGGACAGAGGTTCTTTTCATTAAATTCTGTGCCCCTTCTTCTCCAAACGTACCTTTGCTCATTCCGGCCAAAAAGTTCAATTTTAACCTCATCGGTCCACAGAACTTGTTTCCAAAATGCATCAGGCTTGTCTATATGTTCATTTGCAAAGTTCAAACGATGATTTTTGTGGTGAGGATGTAGAAGAGGTTTTCTTCTGATGACTCTTCCATGAAGACCATATTTGTACAAGTATCTCTTTATAGTGGAAATAGTGTACCACAACTCCAGTGTCTGCCAGATCTTTCTGGAGGGATTGTGCAGTCAAACGTGGGTTTTGAATTGTTTTTCTCACAATCCTGCGAGCTGTTCTGTCTGATATTTTTCTTGGTCTTCCAGATCTTGCTTTAACTTCCACTGTTCCTGATGACTGCCATTTCTTAATTACATTCCGAACAGAGGATATTGACATCTGAAAACGCTTTGCTATCTTCTTATAGCCTTCTCCAGCTTTGTGAGCGTCAACTATTTTCAGTTTCAGTTTTCTAGACAACTGCTTAGAAGAACCCATGGTGCTGATTGTTGGGGCAAGGTCAGATGAGTCTGGGCATTTAAAACCTTTGAGATTGACATCACCTGGTCTTCCCAGACGATGATTCAGAACAATCCATGACACTGGCAGGTCTCAGCTTGGCAAAGGGGGCAGTGCATGCTATAAATTCTGCAGGGTGCCCAAACTTTTGCAGACGCCATTTTTTTTGTTTTCTGTTATTTTGAAAGTGTAAATGATGGAAATAAAATCTAATTTTTGTTGACATATTATAAGAATGTCTAATCTGTAATTTGATGCCTTTTGGAGATTTTTCCATCTTTCCTTGGCTTCTTTATGCACATTAATACAAATTTTTAGCTGGGGTGCCCAAACTTTCGATCCCCACTGTATACAGCTATCCATGTATGCTGTGATAGGCCAGTGTTTGATGTTTGGTGTCTTCCCTTTATGCTGAAAATAAGCCAGTGGAGTTCCTTTCCTGTGTCCATACTTCCATCGCGTAGAATTTGGATATGATTTTATATGCATTTATAATGTGCTTCTGGTGAGTACATTCATACAGCAATCCCTTAGCATGGAGTCACTTCCATGGATATTTCACGGAATATATTGGACTTTGTTCATTATTTTTCTTGCATTATACTATATTCATGCCGGACTATTCACTATTGTCACCTTTGTATATTTATATATGTCACTACCATCCTCGCTATTATTTGGTGAGACACTTCATTGCATAGTGGTCACTTTAGCTCTCAATCATATGCACTTCACTCCTGTTTAAAGTCACTTTTGTCACTTTCATTTATTTATTACATCATATAGCACTGCATTTTACATTTTGGTATGGGGGATGTGTTTTGCATTAAACCAGGGAAGCGAAGCAAGAGACGCTTGCAAAAAAAGTCTTCCAGGTTCACCCAGGCCTTCGTAGATGAATGGACATTGCATTCAATTATTCTTAAGAGGTGACAGACCCAATTATATTTTTGGAAGTCTGGGAGCCCAAGCTCCCCTCTGGATTTGGGGAGCACTGTTTGAGAGAAGGAAACACGCGGGTGCTTATGATTCCAAAGAAACTGAGAGCAGAGCTGCCTACAGAGAGTAAAAACCGAAAGGGGGGCTGTTGTTAGGTGAAACAGGTAGAGAAGACGGGGAATAATGTTCATCTTCAGTATGGTTGCTCTCCCAAACCAGGAGAAACCAGGTAAATGCCATTTCTGCAAGTCAGATTGGACAGATCTGATAGCAGAGAGGAATTTTCTTGCATAGAGTTTAGAAAGGTCACCTGGAAGCTGAATCCCTAGATATGTGATGGCATCTGTTTTCCATGTGAAGGGAAAGTGTGATTGGCAGAAAGAGACCAGTTCTGCGGAAAGGGAAATGTTCAAAGCACAGGACTTGGAAAAGTTAATCTTTAAATTTGAGATTTTCTGGAAGTGGGTGAAATCCTTTAGCAGGTTGGGCAGAGTAGTACGGGGTTCTGAGAGGAAGCGTATGATGTCATCCGTGTAAGTTGAGATCCCGTCCCGCAGCTGAGACGCCCCGAACTTCTTGATTAGAACGAAGTCGACAAGGAAGTGGCTCAAGCGTCAGGACAAACAGTAGCGGCGAAAGAAGGCACTCTTGACGTGTGGCATTCCAGAGAGAGAAGGCTTTCGAAAGTTGGCCATTTACATGTACTCTGGAATAGAGGGCCATAATAAAATTAAGCATGTGATCTCGGAGGCCAATGGCTCTCAGGACCGCTGCCATATAGTCCCAAGCCACCCTGTCGAAAGCCTTCTCAGCGTCTAGAGAGAAGAAGAATCCACTGTTAGAAGTGTGTAGCCAGTGGTGGAGGTTCAGAGCCTTAATGGTGTTGTCTCTGGCTTTCTTGCTAGGGATAAAGCCTACCTGGTCTAAGTTTATGAGGGAAGGGTAGAAGGCGATTAGCTAAACTTTTTGCATAAAGTTTGACGTCAACCTTTAGCAGCGATATGCGCCTGTAGTTGGTCACAGATGCCGCGTTTTTATCCTTTTTGGGGATAACCGTAATGTGCGCTTCTAAAAGATGATGGTGCGAGGTAGGGAGCGTAGAAATGGTGTTAAAGGCCAACAGGAGTGGAACATTCAGAATGTCCGGAAATGTTTTGTAATAGGCTAAAGATAGACCGTCAGGGACAGGACTTTTTCCAGGCTTCATTTATTTGATTGCATGTTCCAGTTCACAGATGGAGTTGGAACGTTCCAAGTCTTGGGCTGCTTTTTTCGGGATCACCGATTCGCTATATAGACACAAAAAGTCGGAGATCAGGTTGGCCTTAGACTCGTCACCCTCGGTGGGTGGAGACTCTTGAGGGGAGGTTATACAGGGTATTATAATAACACTTGAAATGGGAAGCATTATCCACATTTGAAGTAACCAGAGTTCCATCTGCGCCCCATATTCAGTGAACTGTTAAGCTCGATTTCTTAGCGTGGAGAGCTCTGGCAAAGAATTTGCCACTTTTATTGGCATGCTCTTAAAAGATTTTTTTGTGTCAATATACAGTTGTGTTCAAAACAATAGCAGTGTCTTGAAAAAAAGTGAATAAAGCTCAAAATCCTTCTAATAGCTTTTATTTCCATAAACACAAATGCATTGGGAACACTACACATTCTATTCCAAATCAAAAGATAAAGAAAAATATATATGAAATTTGTGTTGTTCCTCTAAAAAATTGAAGAAAAGTGAATATTAGATTGTTCAAAAAAAATAGCAGTGTTTGTATTCTTCTTTACAAACTCAAACATTCACTATATAAACTGAAAAATGTTTGAAGATTTTGCTTTCCTTTAAATCACTTAATTAGTATTTAGTTGTATAAGCACTGTTTCTGAGAACTGCTGTACATCTGTGTAGCATGGAGTCAACCAACTTCTGGCACCTGTGAACAGGTATTCCAGCCCAGGATGATTGGACTACATTTCACAGTTCTTCTCTATTTCTTGGTTTTGCCTCAGAAACTGCATTTTTGATGTCACCCCACAAGTTTTCTATTGGATTAAGATCCGGGGATTGGGCTAGCCACTCCATAACGTCAATCTTGTTGGTCTGGAACCAAGATTTTGCATGTTTACTGGTGTGTTTGGGGTCGTTGTCTTGTTGGAACACCCATTTCAAGGTCATTTCCTCTTCAGCATAAAGCAGCATGAACTCTTCAAGTATTCTGATGTATTCAAACTGATCCATGATCCCTGGTATGCGATAAATAGGCCCAACACCGTAGTATGAGAAACATCCCCATATAATGCTTGCGCAACCATGCTTCACTGTCTTCACAGTGTACTGTGGCTTGAATTCAGTGTTTGGGGGTCGTCTGACAAACTGTCTCCGGCCACTAGACCCAAAAAGAACAATCTTACTTTCATCAGTCCACAAAATGTTGCGCCATTTCTCTTTAGGCCAGTCAATGTGGTCTTTGACAAATTGTAACCTCTTCAGCACATGTGTTTTTTTCAACAGTGGGACTTTGCGGGGGCTCCTTGCAAATAGCTTGGCTTCACATAGGCGTCTTCTAATTGTAACAGTACTCACAGGTAACTTTAGACCTTGTTTGATCCTTCTGGAGCTGATTGTTGACTGAGTTCTTGCCATTTTGGCTATTCTATCCATTTGAATGGTAGTTTTTTGCTTTCTTCTACATCTTTCAGGTTTTGGTTGCCATTTTAAAAGCATTTGCGATTATTTTAGCTGAGCAGCCTATCATTTTCTGCACTTCTTTATATGTTTTCCCCTCTCCAATCAAGGTACGCTGTTCTTCTGAACAATGTCTGGAACGACCCATTTTGCTCATTATATCAGAGAAATGCACTGTAACCAGCATGTACAACATTTGCTGCCTTCCTTCCTTAAATAAGGGCAATAATTGCCACCTGTTTTTCAAAGAATGAATGACCTCACTAATAAAACTCCACACTGCTATTATTTTGAACATACCCCTTTCAATTAGTGATTCAATTACACAGAATCAGCAGCATGCATGTCATGACTGTTGGCTCTGTTGGATTTCTATTACTCTACTACACCTGCTAGTAAATTATTTGCCATGTAGAAATATCATTTCTACCAAAAACAGTGATTGATCAAGTTAGTGATGTCTGACTGCTATTATTTTGAACACAACTGTATACCTTCATTTTGTCACTTTACCCAATTCTTCCAAAAGCTGAGAGCGAACCTCAGTCAGTTTAGCCAAAGTCAGGGAAGCTTGAGTGCGCTTATGGGCCCTTTCTAGAAAAGCGATTCGATCCATGACGGTATTTGTGTGCGCTTGTCGTTTTGTTTCAAGGGCAATAAAAGTCCCACGAATTACGCATTTATGAGCTTCCCACTGTGTTAAGGAGGAAGTGTCCGGGGTTTTGTTAGTGTTGAAGTATTTCAGGAGATCAGTGCGGATAGTAGCTTCTTGAGCTATGGCGGACAAGAGATAGATGTCTAACCGCCACACTTTAGTGCAGGTCTGTCTTTCCGGAAAACGCAAGTATAATGGGATGATGGTCCGAGATAAACATTGGCTCAATGGTAGCTTCGTGCAGGTAAGGTAAGTAAGTTTGGATGAGAGAGAGGTAATCGATTCTAGAGTACCTGTTATGTGGCGAGTTGTAAAACATGAAATCCTTGACAGTAAGGTGAAGGACGTGACAGGTGTCGTGGAGCAAAAGATCTTGAAGTTGTGTGTGGATCTGGCGTACTGCTCTATAGTAAAAAAGAGGTACCGGAAGAGGAGTCCACTATTGGGTATAAGAGGATGTTGAAGTCATGATTAGCAATCCTGCCTGGAAAGAGGTAAGTTAGCTACTGATCGGAAGAAGGGGACCTGTTTAACATTGTTGGCTAACGTGATGGGTCTATCGGCAAGTTTCCCTTTAAGGAACAGGTAACGTCCATCATGGTCAATTAAGGAATCTGTTACAACCAGAGGAAGGTGTTTAGCAATTAGGATTAAAACTCCTTTAGATTTGGCTAAGGAATTGGGAGCATGATACACTGTTGGGTAGCACGCATTAGAGAGTTTAGGAATAAAATCCGCACGGAAGTGTGTCTCTTGTAGAAAGACAATGTCAGCTTTCTGTTTGTGCATGAAGGAGAGCAATAGAGAATGTTTTTCAGGCGTCCTGAGAGCCCCCATGATGGGGGGGGGGGGGCGGGATTACTGAAGAGTCAAGGGGGGGAGGGATGGAATATGCCACAGACCCAAGGAAAGAAAGGAGGGGGGGGAAAGGGGGAGGAGGAAGGGTAAATTAAAGCGGAGCTCCACCCAAAAGGGGTAGTTCCGCTTTAAGGACTGCTCCCCATTAAGGATTGGCACCTTTGAGGGGGGGGAGCAGGTACCCAAATTTGACAGGTACTGGCTCCCAATTGCGGCCGGACCACCTAGGCGATCGGAAACGGAAGATGTCCTCCCTCCCCGTAGTCTTCTGGGACACAATATTTTTTTACAGGATGAGTGGAACTCCGCTTTAAGGTTGGAGGAGAAGGGAGAGAGATGGAAGAGGGGATGAAGCGTGATAGATCAGTAAGGAAGGGGACTACAAGGGAGAGAGAGAAAGAAAAAGGTTCCAGAAATGATAATAGACCAGCTATATCAAAGAATGAGAAAGAGGAAGGGAGGATAGATGTAGAGGGGAAGGTGATGTGTAAATATTGCAACTAGATCAGCCTGGGGTAGTGTATACAAGTGCGTAAGGGGACCAAATACATCCAACTGAGAAATCAAAGTCTTTATACTAAAAGTGTGATATTTGATGTGTAACAGGGAACGTAAGACACAGAATTTTTCCTTATGTCCCCCAGGGAGCAAAGCAATGGTAATATGCAAGATCGAAGTAATATATGTGCTATCAGAACAGCTCCAGAGTTGCATAGTAGGGGGATGGCCTAACAGAGCTAGAGAAAAACATCCTGAAACAAAAAGGCAAACCAACACAACCGTACATGAGTAACATGCAAAAATGTTGGAGAGAGCAAGAGAAATAGAAATAATATAAGAAACAATCACATGACAACATGCAAGTGATTCACAATCAACATGACCTCAGTGGCAGCCTGAATATTGGACATATCCTTACTGGGGGTAAGGTCGAGTATGGGAAGGTCCAGACACAAGGTTGAGACAAATAAGGTGGGGGGGGGGGGTGGGATGGAATATAAGCAATGATGGTTGTTGCGTAAAGCCAAATAGGGGTTGAAGATTAAGCTGGTTATAAGAGAGGGGAATGATATGGTATGACCTCGTATCACTCAGTCCATCCGAGGTCTATCTAGGGATAACACTCACCTCTAGCTTCCCGGCATCTGATAGGGAGCAGCAAGACTCGGAACATACGTGGTCGTGAGAGAAGGAAATGGTGGAAGGTGGAAGTTTTTGTGGTCATATTTATAAACGTCATATCCAGGCGATAAAATGTAGCAGGTAAAGGACAACCAGTTGGTTCAACAGGAGCAGATGCAAGGGTCCAATGACGGTGTTCTGTGGTACAGCAGCATAAGGTTCTTTAAACCCTAAGGCCTTGAAACGTTGGTGATGTCACTCATTTGCATGCGAACATGGGGTTGTAGAGAACCAAGGCAGGAGGGGGGGAGATGATCTATCAGGAGAGACCCGGACGAAGACACATGTGGGTGGAAAAAGGGAAAGATAACTGGTAAAAAGAACTTCTTCAGTTGCCAAGGGTCTTGTGATCTGGTAATTTACGAATTGGGTATCTGTTGCGCTGGCATATGCTGAGGTAGCAATATGGCCTCGAATTACCCCCTGGTTCTAAATAGCTTCAGTATGGGGCTAGCTTGGGGGAATTTCACGTGTAGGCCCCAAGTAATTAGGTAAGATGATGTGTTCAGGTAGTTATGCAGCGCCTTGAGGGGTAGGCCTGCCCCAGAGACAGGTAACTTAGAAGGTTAAACTTCACACAATGTGTCTCACTTTGTCAGTCGGACTTCGTGGCGAGGTCGCCATTGCGCTGGCGAAGCCATCGGGCCGTTCTTGATTTGAGTCCTCCGGACCAGTGGTCTCGGGGGGGGGGGGGGGAATAGATCTGCGGCAGAAAAGTTGTTGACCTTGCCAGTCCATGTCACATGTTCCCGGAATAGCATTCCACGAGTTAGGAAGGTGCATTGAACGGTATCACTCTGATAATTCAATCACTGGAATGTCAAGGGCAGAGCAGAAATTAGGCATGTCCTCTGGGACCCTCAGATAGGCCGTGTGCATGAGCCGAGAGGCAGAAAGGGAATCTCCATCTGTAAGGAATGCCTCGAGAGTGGGTGTGATTCAAATGTTGGGGAGTGTGATTCAAATGTTTTCCTTCCCTGGATGGTTTTGAAATTCCCTTTAAGAATTAAGATATTGAGGTCTTCCATAGTGTGGTCTGGTTGTGTGAAATGGTGTCCCACAGGTGTGCAGATGTCATCTTTATGTTTCTTTATGGCATGTCTGCAAATTCATCCTTGTTCACAACTTCTGTCCTTTTTCGCCAACGTAAGATCTTTTGCTACATTTTTTGCACTGGATAAGGTACTCTACATTACTGGAGGTGCTGCTGTATGATCCGGTGATATTGAAGATCCCTTTTGAGTGCGTGACACTTTTTGTGGGATTCATTTGGTTGTACAGTTTGCAGCATTTTTTATTGCAGAGTTTGCTTCCGTTATTTGTGACATCATGATCAGAAGGAAGATTCCTACTGAACAACCGCATTCACAAACTGTATGGAAAAAGGGTAACAATCTGGAAACAAAGCAGTCATTGTTTGAAACCCTAACATCAAACTCTACAATGACAACTGCAAAAACTTGCCATTAATGGGAAGCAAAAAAACCTTCAGAAGCTACACCGAGAGCAGACCTTTTGGATACAGCCTAAACATAAAAGCAACCCAACATCTGTACCTCCTACCTTCAGTGACCTGGAATCCAGTCCAGAATACCAAGGTATCCCTTGTGTGAGTGCTGACCTGACTGAAAATGTGGATATAACGGGAACTTGGAATCCTGAATTTTTCAAATCTTAAAGTTTCTGATCCAGAATTAACCATCCTCTCCAAAGGCCTCATATTCTGCCCAAACACCAAATTGGATCATTATTGTTAGATATGGAGGAATTCTTCAAGAGACTAAGGCTCAAAGAATATTTCCACAGTAAAGAAAGGAATCCTAGGACAATGGAATGTGCCACAAAGTAAAAGAACAGCTGCTTCACACTTCCACATGGACACAACCCCAAACTAGACACCTATATTGATAGCTTCAGACTGCGAGTTAGAACCCTGATATCCACCCAGCAAAAGAAAATTCTGTGCAATCTTTCACCACTGGAGTGAAGGGCTATACACGATTTGCGCAACAATCAGGCCATCACCATCAATCCAGCAGATAAAGGGGGAGCGGTTGTTGTGATGGACACAAATACATACAAGAGGGCCAGAGACAGCTGGAAAATGCTACTTGCTATAAAAAATGGATTATGATCCAACCCAGAACTTTACCAAGCAATTAAAAGGTCTCATTAAAACACTACCAGCCCACCTACATTCAGAACTTATCAATGCAATTCCGGATAATCCAGATATCAGGGACTTCTACATGCTGCCCAAGATCCATAAGCCAGGAAATCCAGGCAGACCCATCATAACAGGTATGAACACACTTAACAAATCTCAGACCTGGTAGAAAAATTTTTAAGACCGTTAGTCATGAATACTGCTAGTTTCTTGCAAGACACAACTGATGTTCTGAACAAGAGCAACAACATACTGCAATGACCACCTAATACTCTTCTAGTCGCTATGGATGTAGAATCCCTGTATAGTAACTTCCCTCACAAGGATGGATTATCTGCATGTTACAAATCCTTATCATTCTCACTAAACCATAAATACAACGCTGATGATGTTACACAGCTCATTGAATTCATACTTACACACAACTACTTCACTTTCAATAATGACATCTATCTTCAATGTATGGGTACTGCTATGGGAAGGAAAATGGCACCCCAATATGCCAATTTGTTTATGGCTGACCTGGACAAATTCCTGAACAGCATGCAACAAAAACCATACAGATACTATCGCTATATTGATGATATTTTCATCATATGGATAGAAAGCGAAGAAAATCTAAAACAATTTTACTCATTCATCCACACTTTTCACCCATCAATCAAACTAAAAACGGAATAATCAAACACATGTCAACTTCCTAAACACAGTATACATCAGGGACCTCATACCTCAATATACAGGAAACCCACTGACAGATGCAACTACCTCCACAGTTCCAGCTTTCACCCCTAACACATGAAACGGGCCATCATACACAGTAAGGCCATCAGATACCACCGAATATGTTCAGACCTGAAAGAAAGGTTACAAGGAGAAAACTATCAACACCAGCATAAACACAGCCTTGAAAACCCAAAGATAAAATCTACTCCAATATAAAGAGAAAACAAAAAAACAACTGTACCGTTAGCAACCACATACAACCCAGCACTAGAAAGAATAAGAAACATAATCAAAGATTTACAACCCATTATAACAGAGGATGGAACTCTGAAAGAAATATTCCAGTAACCCCCAATACTGGCTTTCAGACAACCCCCCAACCTCAGACAAACTAATTAGTAGGAAACTTCCTTCTGATTATGATGTCACAAATAATGAAAGCAAACCCTGCAATAAAAAACACTGCAACCAAATGAATCCATCAAAAAAGTGTCACGCACTCAAAGGTGATCTTCAATATTGCCGGATCATACAGCTGCAGATCCAGTAATGTTACTTATTCCAGTGCAAAAAATGTAGCAAAGGATCTTGCCTTGGTGAAACAGGACAGAAGTGGCAGACAAGGATGAATTTGCACTGACATAACATCAAGAAACATAAAGAAGATGACTTCTGCACGCCTATGGGACACTATTTCACACAACCAGACCAGAATTTGGAAGACCTCAATATCTTAGTTCTTAAAGGGAATTTCAAAACCATCCAGGGAAGGAAAACATTTGAACTGAGAATGATATTTCTATTTGATACAAATTTGGACTTGGGATTCCTCACTCATCCAACAGTTTTACACCACTCTCTAGGACTGTCTTCCCAACTTCCCACCACCATTGCTGTGTACATTTGTTTGTGTGTGTTTTTTTTTCTGGGGTTTTTTCCCCCTTAGAGATTAGTAGTACTACTTGGACCTTGAATAAGGGGACATACCCCGAAAGCTTGTCCTGAGAATTGTATGTTAGTGCAAATATAAAAAGTATCACGGACAGTACTTAATTATTTCCAGTGTAATTGAAAAGCCTTTTTTGTCTGATGTGAGACTCAGGTGTTTTTAGGGTTTTTTCCTTTGTTTTCCCCTGGTGATCCAGCCATTAACTCTGTTATTTTTCATTTTAAGCTTTCTTTAACAGACCAAGCTGTTAAATGTGCTTTTTTGCAAGGAATCTTTGCTGGTTTTTCACCACGATATGGTGGTATTGTAGCCTCATTCCACTTTTTTACCTAAGATGTCTCTTCCTTCAAGCTGAATCAGGACATTGTTTTGCCATCTTTTTCTTAATCATCCTGAGGAAAAGATGCTTCTCTCTTTGAGTTTACCTCAAGTCTACAGCTTTGTTTTGACAGTTTGATTCTGTTTGGTCTTCCTTGTCCACACGAGCGTCAAGCTGCTTCTCAAGTCACAATTTCTAGGTGTATTTATCAGCTCATTTCACAAGCTTGATGTATCAAATGCAAGGTTCCTCCAAGTTGTCCCATCTTTCATTTCCAGTGAGCCTAGGAAGGGCTTTGCTGGAGCAAGGGTGCCTGCCTTTTTTTTGGCCAATGTCCATTCAGCTGAAGGTGGCAGCATAATCCAAAAAGTCATGGCTATGTGGTTTTCTGTTTTCTGTGATAGTTATGACTATGTGGTTCTTTGTTTCTGTTCTGTGAACAAAAGGATTTTAAAGGTAAACCAATAATCCTAATTTGGCATCCTTGCAATCAAAATGCATAGTAGTTAATAATTGCAATAGTAGTAGTTCTTGAGCATCAACCAAGAATGTTAAATGTTTTGACCTGTTATAGAAAATACAAATATTTTATTTGAACCACTTGCCGTGCTGGTCAATTTTGATATTTTTCAATTTAAGGTTAAATTCAGCATTTTTATTCTATAAAATTACAACTCCCAGGCATTATGTATTTTTTAAAAGCAGACACCCTGGAGAATAAAATGGTGGTTGTTTCAACTTTATGTCGCACAATATTTGAGCAGCAGTTAAAAAGCAAAATATTCAGGAAAAAATACACTTAAATGATTCTAAACCTTTAAATTTTTTTTCTAAGTAAAAAAACATGTTATACTTACTTGCTCTGTGCAGTTGTTTTACACAGAGCAGACCCGATCCTCTTCTTATAGGGTCCCCCACAGGCAGTGCTGGCACATACCCCCTGCCGAGCTTTCTCCTAGCAAGCCGCTTGCTAAGGGGGTACTTGTGCATGCTTGCTCCCGAGCTGTGTCCATAGAAACAGACAGCGTGGCTTTGCCTGGCCCCCCACTTCCTCATCATAGGATTTTTTTGACAGCAGCCCTGCCCTGTGAGGAGGGAGAGAGACACTGCTCTCATGCACAGTGCTGGCTCGAGATCAGGCTCAGGTAAGTATAAGGCGGGGCTGGGAGGAACCTAGGCACAGAAGGTTTTTTTTTTACCTTATTGCATTAAAGTAAAAAAAATCCTTAAAGTGTTACTAAACCCAGGACCCTGCATTCACTATATCTGGCCTCCCACAGTACACACAACATGGAAATGCAATTATTTTAGTAGGAAGAGTTTTTCCTTTCTGCTCTAGGAGTATTCAAAATCCCTGTCACTCTGTCTAGACAGTGCTGATTGGCACCATGCTGATAATATGCACTCTCCCAAGAAAAAAAAAACCTCTCTAGCAATACACAGTAAACTGAGCATGTGCATGTGACTACGGGTTGTCTGTCTTAACAGGTGGACATTTGAACAAGAGGAGGGGCAAAGAAAACAGGGCCAAACAGCCTTTTTACACATTGCAGAGTATTAAGCCCTTAGGTTCCACAGTGAATATAACAAGCATGCTTTACTGCATATACAGACTGATTTTACTGTTGCAGGTTTAGTAACACTTTAAGGCTTTATAAATAATTCAACTGAATTTTAGTACACACAAACATTATAATGCCTAAGTTTTAGTAAAATATAATAGATGATATTGCAGCGCGTAAATAGAAAACGGACAGGTGGAGGGCATTGCTGGGATGTGAGCTGTGCAGGATGTGTGTAGGCTGAGCTCCGCTGCTACGTGATCCTAATATCATCCTCCAGAGGTGTAATCTGCTTCTACCAACTCACCCTTAATTTGCTATTCCAGCCGCCTTCCTACTGATTGTCCTGAGGGGTTTCTCTGTGTCTTCAGTCTTGCCTAAATTGGTTAAAATCTGGCAGATTCTTCCCACACTCCACCGCCAGGGCCATCTTGGACACGCAATCTCCTTAGACTTCAATCTCGGCAGGCACTCAGACATCTCTTGCAGACATGGAAGATGCCAGTCCAACTACTGTAGACGTCCTTGCTGCTATCACCTCCTGCAAGGAAGCTCGTACATCTAAAATTGACATTCTCTCTACGGCTATCAGCCTCATCCGTCATAACATGGAGAAATACTGCGGACGACTATCTGAGGCTGAGTCTCGTATCTCCACGATGGAAGACATGGTCCAGATGGACTCCAGAGAGTTGTGGGCATTGCAATGCCAGGTAAAGGCTCTTCAGGAGAAATCAGTGGACATGGAGAACAGGCTCCACCAAAATAATTTGCAGGTGGTGGGAATACCTGAACGGGCAGAGGGCTCTAAACCTGCTGAGAGCTTCCTCACCGGCATATTGTGCCTACTAGATCTGCCTCCTACATTTGTAGTCGAGAGAGCCCACAGAGTTCCTCCTGTTCCTCCAATCCCCGGAGCTCCTGCAACACCTATCCTCATACGACCACTTAACTATCGGGACTGTGACATGCTACTGGAGGCTGCTGGGAACAAACAAGCTAATTTATGAAAAGGCCAAGGTCTCCATATTTGCCAATTATTTGCCTGAGATTCAGCAACGCAAATGTCTTCGTGGCAAGGGCCTCAAATACAGCCTAGTCAGTTCCAGATCCTGGATGGCGGTTAAACTTGTTTCTTCGATACACCTGCTGCAGTGTAGAACTACCTGATAATCACCTGACATGCTGCAATAAATCGTTGTAAGGTTATTTTTTAGCCCTGATCATAGCATTCTCTCCCTATTACTCCTGCCTATCTTTAGCAGTTTTGCACTTTCTGGCCTAGTGTATCCTCACTTTGTCCTGCACTACATGATTCAGCTGCGATGTTCTTCACATCGCCTCTGCATCAGTGGCAAGTGGGAGCAGCCAGCTCTCTGAGACTCTAGCAACTTACCGCTGACTTTGGGGGGGGGGGGTCTTTTTCTTGTTCCTAGTCTCCCCCCAAAATTATTTTTCTATCTTTTTCTTTTTTATTTCGGCGCCTTGTGAGCCTGCAGTTATTTTCCTGTACGGGAGTTCCCCACAACAGTTAATTGGTTAGCCTAGTGTGACCTTCAGGCTCTTAGTTATTGGTCAAAGCCTAGCACTGCTGTTTTCTTCTGTTGTGCAGTGCTCTGGCAGGGAGTTCTTTTTTTCTCAGGGATAATTGTTAATTTGGTTATGTGTTTCTTTCTTAGGGGCAGTGGCTCTCACATGATTTGTAACCCATTAGAGAGTTCCGTGTTTTCCTCATTGCCATCCTAGCTTGGTTATGTTGGCTCTTTTATTATGGTTTCTAAACTCATGCTACCTACCCCTCTTTCTCAAGAGGGATTTCTATTTTGATTAGCAAAGCTCTCCCGTTCATAATAGTTTTCGCTGATCCCCAGGGGAAATTATTATGCTTATAATCACTGTATATAATCAAAAATATTTTATTTTAAATGGACATTTAAGGTTGAACTGCTTTATATTTTGCTAGATAATCTGACCCCACATTGTCCTGCCAAAATCCTTTTCATGGGAGACTTTAATGCAACTCTGACCTGGACAGGCCTACCCTCTCCTCAACTTATACCATTGATTTGCCCACATGGGCTCAAGCTGCCTTATTTACTGAAATTTGGCGTCGGAGCAACTAGAATGTACTCATGTTATTCTACAACATATAAGACTTCCTCCAGAAAAGATTTGGCTTTTGGTAACCTCTCCCTTGATCACCGATCTCTCTGATCACCTCCCACTGTTAGTGAAGCACAACGCTTTACTCGGGCTCTTTGGCGCCTACATCCCCAGTGGATTCAGCATTCCACTTTCCAAAAATGCCTTTCACTAGCTTTACAAGACTATTGGCAACATAACGTTGGGTCTGCTTCTCTAGAAATAACTTGGGATGCCTTTAAGGCAGCATCTAGGGGGTCATATATCTCTACCATTGCTACCATTAAGGCAGAGTAATCAGCTCACGCCTCTACTTTGCAGACATCTGTTGATGAAAGCTCTCAGAAATGCACTCTGTCAACCTCCCTGGAAAATTTTGATGAACTCATGGCAGCTAGGAGTAGCATATCCCTTTAACTGAAATAGCCCAGTTGATAGTACGCAACCAAAGGCAGGAGTTCTTTGAACATGGTGACAAAAATGGCAGGCTCCTTGCCATGTTGGTGTAACATGATTGCCCTCTTACTATAATACCTGAAATCTGTACATCTGCAGGTGTCATAGTGTCCACACCAGAAGCCATCCTAGACAAGTTTACTTACTCCTATACTAAACTGTATTACATCTCTCTCCTGTCTCCTGTTGGACTTCCACCTCTCGTCCTCGGCCCCCTTTTTTAAATCCCTTGGTCTTGGGCTGGATGTCTGACTCGGAATATGCTTCTCTGGTTCGTGAGATCACCTTGGAGAATGTAATGATAGCTACTGGTTCCTTCCCAAATGGCAAGTCACTAGGGCCGGATGGCCTCCCAATCAAATTCTATAATAAACATCTGGAATTTCTGGCCTCTTTATATAATACCTGTCTAAATTCTGGTACTCTACCCCTATCCATGCAAGAAACCCATCTGATCCTTTTGCTTAAGCCTCTGAAAGATCCTGAACTTTGTGTCTCATACAGGCCTATTGCTTTGTTGAACTGTGATTTCAAAATACTTACCAAAATACATAATTCTAGAGTACATCAGTTTTTTTTTGTTTTTTATTTTTAATAAATTGCAAAGATTTCAAAACTAACTTCTTTCACGTTGTCATTATGGGGTATTGTTCGTAGAATGTTGAGGGAAAAAATTGATTTTAATCCATTTTGGAATAAGGCTGTAACATAACAAATTTTGGCAAAAGTTAAGCGCTGTGAATACTTTCTGGATGCACTGTATTCAAGTTGTTCTCCAATATACATGCAAAACATGCATCATATTGCCAAAAGTATTGGGACACCCCTCCAAATCATTGGATTCAGGTGTTCCAATTACCTCCATGGCAACAAGTGAATAAAATCAAGGACCTAAGCATGCAGACTGCTTCTACAAAATTTGTGAAAGAATGGGTCACTCTCAGGAGCTCGGTGAATTCAAGCATGGTATGGTGATAGGTTGCCACCTGTGCAACAAGTCTATCACTGAAATTTCTTTGCTACTAAATATGCCACTGTCAACTGTTGGTGGTATTATAACAAAGTGGAAGCAATTGGGAACAACAGCAACTCTGGCACAAAGTGGTAAACTACAGAAAATGACAGTGGAGTCAGCACATGCTGAAGTGCACAGAAGTCGCAAACTGTCTGCAGAGTCATTAGCTAAAGAACTACAAACTTCATGCGGCCTTCAGATTAGCACAAGTGCGTACAGAGCTTCATGGAATGGGTTTCCATTGCCGATCAGCTGCATCCAAGCCTTACATCACCAAGTGCAATGCGTCGGATACAGTGGTGTAAAGCACACTGCCACTGGACTCTAGAGCAGTGGAGACGTGTTCTCTGGAGTGACGAATCACGCTTCTCTGTCTGCCAATCCAATGGATGTGTCTGAGTTTGGCAGTAGCCAGGAGAACGATGCTTGCCAGACTGCATTGTGCCAAGTGTAAAATTGGGTGGAGGGGAGATTACGGTGTGAGTCTGTTTTTCAGCGTTTGGGCTTGGTCCCTTAGTTCCTGTGAAGGGAACTCTTAAGGCGTCAGCATACCAAGATATTGTACAATTTCATGCTCCCAACTTTGTGGGAACAGTTTGGGGGTGGCCCTTCCTGTTCCAACATAACTGCGCATCAGTGCACAAAGTGAGGTACATAAGGACATGGATGAGCGAGTTTGGAGTGGAGGAATTTGACTGGCCTGCACAGAGTCCTGACCTCAACCCGATAGAACACCTTTGGGATGAATTAGAGCAGGGACTGCAAACCAGGCCTTCTCATCCGAGATCAGTGCTTGACCCCACAAATGCGCTTCAGGAAGAATGGTCAAACACTCTCGAAGAGTTGAAGCTGTTATACCTGCAAAGGGTGAGCCAACGTAGCATTGAACCCTGCGGACTAAGTCTGCAATGCCATTAAAGTTCATGTGCGGTATCCCAATACTTTTGGCAATATAATGTACAGGTGAAACTCAAAAAATTAGAATATCGTGCAAAAGTTCATTTATTTCAGTAATGCAACTTAAAAGGTGAAACTAATATATGAGATAGACTCATTACATGCAAAGCAAGATAGTTCAAGCCGTGATTTGTCATAATTGTTCTGATTATGGCTTAGAGCTCATGAAAACCCCAGATCCACAATCTCAGAAAATTAGAATATTGTGAAAAGGTGCAATATTCTAGGCTCATGGTGTCCCACGCTAATTAAGCCATAACACCTGCAAAGGGTTCCTGCGCCTTTAAATAGTCTCTCAGTCTGGTTCAGTAGGAATCACAGTCATGGGAAAGACTGCTGACCTGACAGTTGTGCAGAAAACCATCATTGACACCCTCCATAAGGAGGGAAAGCCTCAAAAGGTAATTGCAAAACATGCTGGATGTTCCCAAAGTGCTGTATCAAAGCACATTACTAGAAAGTTATGTGGAAGGGAAAAGTGTGGAAGAAAAAGGTGCACAAGCAGCAGGGATGACCGCAGTCTGGAGAGGATTGTCAGGAAAAGGCCATTCAAAAGTGTTGGGGACTTTCACGAACAGTGGACTGAGGCTGGAGTCAGTGCATCAAGAGCCACCACACAGACGGATCCTGGACATGGGCTTCCTCTTGTCAAGCCGCTCCTAAACAACAAACAACGTCAGGAGCGTCTTACCTGGGCTAAAGAAAAACAGACCTGGTCTTTTGCTCAGTGGTCTAAAGTCCTCTTTTCTGATGAGAGCAACTTTTGCATCTCATTTGGAAACCAAGGACCCAGAGTATGGAGGAAGAATGGAGAGGCACACACTGCAAAATGCTTGAAGTCCAGTGTGAAGTTTCCACAGTCTGTTGATTTGGGGAGCCATGTCATATGCTGGTGTTGGTCCACTGTGCTTTATTAAGTCCAGGGTCAACGCAGCCGTCTACCAGGAGATTTTGGAGCACTTCATGCTTCCTTCCTCAGACGAGCTTTATGGGGATGCTGACTTCATTTTCCAGCAGGATTTGGCACCTGCCCACACTGCCAAAAGCACCAAAACCTGGTTCAATGACCATGGGATTACTGTGCTTGATTGGCCAGCAAAGTCGCCTGACCTGAACCCCATAGAGAATCTGAGGGGCATTGCCAAGAGAAAGATGAGAGACATGAGACTGAACAACGCAGAAGAGCTGAAGGCCGCTATTGAAGCATCCTGGTGTTCCATAACACCTCAGCAGTGCCACAGGCTGATAGCTTCCATGCCATGCCGCATTGAGGCAGTAATTGCTGCAAAAGGGGCCCAAACCAAGTACTGAGTACATATGCATGCTTCTACTTTTCAGAGGTCCGATATTGTTCTATGTACAATCCTTGTTTTATTGATTGCATGTAATATTCTAATTTTCTGAGATTGTGGATTTGGGGTTTTCATGAGCTTTAAGCCATAATGATCACAATTATAACAAATCAAGGCTTGAACTATCTTGCTTTGCATGTAATGAGTCTATCTCATATATTAGTTTCACCTTTTAAGTTGCATTACTGAAATAAATTAACTTTTGCACGATATTCTAATTTTTCAAGTTTCACCTGTATAAACAAGGGTTCCAGAACGATAGCCTCCCAAGACATAGAAGAGGCATTTGATACTTTTGAATGGTTGTTCTTCTGAGAGGTGCTGAGGAGAATGGGCTTCCCGCTCTGCTTTGCCGACTGGTTGAAAACTGTACCACAACCCCCTCAGCCTGAGTTCACTTGGGTACTCTGTTCTCACCACCCTTTTTACTTCATAGAGGTACACGGCAGGGCTGCCCCTTCTCCTCAACTTTATTTTCTATTGAAGTGGAACCTGTTGCAGAGGCTCTTAGAGTATCTCCTAATATAAAGGGCCTGCAGATAGGTTAGTTGATGACCTTCTTTTTGAAATATGCCAGCCCCTCTTTACAAGGCACCCTTGAGGTAATAAATACAATTGCAGACTTTACTGGTTTGTGGGTTAACTGGCACAAATCACAAATTTTTACAGTCAATATTGGGGCACACGGATCATCCTCTGGTGCCCTCCAGTTGCAGTGGATAGATACTTTCTCTTATCTGGGGATTTTAATTTCCCATAATGTCTCCTAATATAAGTTACTTAATCTTAACTTATCCCAACCTCTCTGCATCTTGCTGGAGATTCACTCATCCAGTCGGAGACTTCGTGCGCATTTTCTAGATGTGTCCGACTATAATCCCTTATTGGCAACAGGTTATAGGTTTAATTGCCTCTGTAACGCATTTTCCTGTAGGTATCTCACTTAGACACTGTTTACTAGGCCTGGCTGAGGAACTGTCTCCTAAGTGATCTACACAAATCTTGATAATCCTGCTGCTGTTTAATGCCAGGAAAACTATAACCCTTCATTGGAAGAAGCCAAATTCCCTCCTTGTTTGCCTTTGGATGAATCTGATTAACTCTACTCATTTATTAAGACACCTAACGCAACAAGAGTTGCCTTGCAAGTTTCATAGAGTATGGACATATTGGATTGATACTTTCTCAATAGCCACTTCAATGGACTCCTGAGTGAATAGGTACATGATTATGTGGACAATGATGTTGGGTGCAGCCCTCCTTGACTAACTCTGTGTGTTGAGGCCTTGCACCATTGACAACTGTTTGTTGTTTCTGTACCTCATTTCTGGCACAGTTATTTATTTCTCATCTGTTTTCTGTTTAGTTTTTTTTTGTGGTACAAAACCTATATCGTATCTGTATTGTGCCTTTTTGATGTTACAGGGTAGTGCCCACCTGCACCTACATACATTTTGTAAGTTTGGTATACCACTTATTGCAAAAGAATAAAACAGATTAAAGAAAAAGAAAACAGACGCTAGGTCAGCTTGGGTCGGGAGACCAGGTTATCCCTGGCTTGGTGGCTTCAGTCTCCGGCCTTTCGAAGGGCAAATTCTTTCTTCCCTTGCATTGAACAGTGGTCATAACAGACAGTTCTGGGGCCGAGTTCAGCTCAGGGTCACTGGTTGACGGAATAATCCAGATTGCCGATCAATGTCCTGGAACTTACTTTTGGCGATCAGGCTGTGATTGGAGCAGTGTCTCCATTGGCACCTGGTCCTGATCCAGTCCAAATATTAGAACACCTCTGTAAGGGATTTCCGGCAAGAAGAATCACGATCGGGAATGCGCATGCGAAAGAATTGCCAGTTGTGCGCAGGAATGCACGATCACGCACACGTTCACACGCACGGCGAAGATTGGCACCAGACGGGCTATTTAAGGTGAGCCTCTGCCCAGATTAGGTGCTGACTGGTCTTCAGCTCCCCCCTGTGTCCTGGTTGTTCCTGTGCGATTCCTTTGGTGCTGACCCGGCTTGTTCCTTACCCGACTCTGAGTACTCTCCTGCCCCCCCAGTTCCTGACTTCGGCTCTGATCCTGACTTTGGCTTTTTCCTTCTGATCCTGTACCGCGCTGCACGACTGTTATGACTATGACTCCGCTCCAGTCCTGTGTCCTGGCTACATACCTGGTTCTGCTGTGCATCCGGCAATCCACTGTACCTGCCTGGTTTATTTCTACAGTACCCAAATCAGAGGATATCCTGCCTACCAAGGTCATCATCTGCAAGAGCCACAAGCAAACCTCTGGCGCTCTTGTCCCCCTAGTCCCTAGACTCCCTCTGTTCCAACCTCAGCGGGGTCAGGGCTAGTGACACAAGTGAGGCCGACCTCATCAATTCAGTCTCCTATCAGGTACGTGACAACCTCTCATAGTGTAGTAAAACCAGTCTTGCAATTTATTGAAATAGTTAAAATGCACTCACATAACAGATACAGGCATCATAATGGAACAGGGATCTGATCCTCCGCTAACTCTCATCAAAGCCCACTTCCAGGTTTCAGCTTGTGTGGTGATGGTCACTTCTGCTGGCCCCACATCGCGTTTCATCATAGCAGACATCTGCAGAGGAGTTGCTTCTATGACAAAATGCGTCAGTCGAAGCCAGCTGAAGTTACACCATCATGCAAGCTGATGGCTGGCGCTGAAAGTTATCACGTACTCCTAACTGATCACCTACTCTTCGACCGTACTTCGTAAGTAGTCGTGTCAAGATTTAAAATTGTGCATGCCTGTGTAAAAAATTTTGCATACCTAAAATTATCCATAGGCAATGCTTTAAAAGTCATTACAGGTTATCAGTTTTATAGTTAAACCTGATGTCTAGCACTAGAAATATTGTTCTCACTGTGACGTTCACAGCAATACCTCACATGTCTGGTGCAGTCATTGTTCATATTTATATAAATGCATTTTTTTGCACCTTTTTAAAACACCTTAGCCATATTTAAAGGTACACAAGTGGCCTTTTTGGCAAAAGCAGAATTTTCTGCATCTATGTCACTATTTCTTGGACAGATTACAGCACAAAAACACCTCACTGCTTCTACTCCTGTTTTTCAACCGGAGTTAGACACTGATAGTCCGGTTTTAGATGAGGCTAAATCATGGGGGAATGAAGAGGATGTAGAAGCAGTATTGAAGGAAGCTGCAGAATATTTATCTCCAAAATCTGTACAAAAAACTGTAAAAAATAATGAACCACCTTCCACGACCATAAAAAACAAAACGTTGCCTTAGTACCAATGATGTCACATGCACATTCATACAGCTCACATTATACTATATCAAAGCATTACATTCTGCGATAAAGAATGCATGTATCCTCCACCTAAGGGTGTCTTATCAGTTAGACTGTAGGATCATGGTGACTCATAATCAGTTAAATAAGCCAAAGCCGAATAATCACAATGCTATGAAAGCTCTGGGCAACCAAAATACAGCTCACTGAAGCTTAACAAGAAGCATAACAGGATCACTGGGTGTAAAAAGAAGTCATTGTGACTGATCAGTCAGATATTTATTCATTCAGGAAGCTTATACTTGGGCTGGGAATATAGTAGCAGCAAGACCATGGATATAGATGAGCCAATGTCCTATACTGAGCACACAGTCCTGTAAGCAAAGGGGGAGCTAAACTCAATGTCTGTACAAATAAATATCTCTTAACAGCCCCCTAGAGAGATAGCAGTTCAGCAGAAAGGTGCAAAGTGACAGTGGCAGCATGTATAGCAAATGGTAAAGAGACAGTGCTCTGCATCACCAGACTTTCCACAGCTGGCTCATAAAGGGTGTGAAACCACAGCAGCATAATTCAGGGAAGGCAGATACAGCAGAGGGGGAGACTACAAATAGCTAGCAATTCAGCAGAGGTGCAGGTACAGTCACCCTCCACAGAGAATCTTCAGACACTTAAAAAGTCTTTGGTATGTGTGGAGATGACAGTTCAAACCTTATAGCTGGTGACTGCAGGTCTGATTGATCCATCCTGGTCCGGTGGTGGGTAACAAAGACATAAGTTGAGCAATGATGGCTACTACAGCCCACATGGGCTTGAAATGCTGATGCCTCAATTGCTTTCAGGTGCCTGGTGAAGATAGTATTAGGAGTGATGACTGATAACAGACATGCTTCTGCAAGACGTCAACATGTTTTGCGAGGAACCCCAGCTTCATCAGGATGTGATATTTTTCTATTATTATTGTGTATAATTAATTAACCTGTCAATTTATGCCCTGGAGGCTCAGTTAGATGGCCCCTTTTGGTGGATTGCTCTGTATCTGCCTTTTTTTTCTTTATGCTGCAATTGGCCATAGAGACCCACTCTATATATTTTTATTTTTGTGAGTGGGCAGTTGACTGAGAGTGTAACTTATTTTTATTTAGAATATTTCTCTCCACCCACAGTGTCACTACACGCCCTGGTTGACACTTGCTTTTGAATGGTTGTGGTACCCACTGAGAGCATTTGAATCAAACTTGTTTTTGGATGCTTTATTGGTGATTCACACTTTAATATATGGACTCACAGTTGATTTTATAGCACAATGAATATGTGCAAGCATTGATTTAACAGGCACAGTGGACTTGTTTGCTCTTTTAGTACTTATGATATATGGTTTGTGCACTTTATAATTGGTTTACACAGTGCAACATACAGTATGTGATTTATGTATTTTGTACACGTATGTTTTTGGGTAGTGTTTTTTGAGTGCAGCTGCCTAGGGTAATGATTTGTCACATTTTTTTGCACCAAGCACAGTTTTTTAATAATTCTTGCAAAACATTCCCTGGTCATGAACAGATAGAATGTGTGGTGTGGTGATGTGTGGTGATGACTGGTCATTCCTGAAAGGATTACACTCCCCCAAAGATCTTTTCCGAACTCTATCCATTGAAATAGAGTTGACAAAAAGGTGAGCTATTCCTGTGGTTGACACTGCTGTTCTTGTCCTAAAAGAAATACTTCACTGTGCCCTCTGAAGATGTTCCATCTTTTAAAGATTCTGCAGACAGAAACTTTTAGACACTCTTAAAAGCTGTCTGTAACCTGGCAAGCCCAGCCTTGCAACCAGCTATTGCTTCTATTTCAGTATGTCAAACCACAGCTAACTGGACCAGAACTATGAACAACCAACATAACCCTGTTATTCAGGATTGTGCAGTCACACAGTAATTAACCACTAGAGGACCGCCCACAGTAAATATACTGCGACAAGGCGGCCCCCGTGCACAGGATCACATATATAAACGTGATCCTGCATTTGCGGATAGGAGGCGCGCAACTGCCCTACCCGTGGCCCTGGGAGTCGATCACCGGGTCCCGGTGGGGGATTACCTGCCGAAGCCCGGTGATTGCCGGCAAACACTGACAGGGAGGACAGCTGCATTGTTTACAATGCAGCCCTCCTCCCTGTTAGTTTGGGGACACTGCTCAGGATGGATGAGCACAGCCATCCTAATCAGTGTGCTTACAGTGAAGCACACACCCCCGCCTTCTAGTAAAACACTCCCATCACACAATTAACCCTTTGATTGCCTCTCAATATTAACCCCTTCCTCCCCAGTGCCATTAGTACAGTGTCAGCGCTTTTTTTAATTTTTTTAGCACTGATCACTGTATTGGTGTTACTGGGGATGTCAGTAACCTCAAGGCAGTTCCCCCCCAGTGTCAGAATGTCTTCCGCAGTTCCGCCATAAGTCACTGATCGCCGCCATAAGTCGCTGATCGCCGCTAATAGTATTTGAAAAAAATCCAGTATCTATACCGCCATTTGTAAACGCTATAACTTTCACGTAAACCAATTAATTTACACGTATTGTGATTGTTTTTAGCAGAGACATATCGCAGAATACATTTTGACCTAAATTTATGACCATTTGATTTTTAAAATTTTTTACTGGACATGTTTTATAGCAAAATTTCCAAAATATAGTTTTTTCTCAAAATTGTCGTTCTTTTTATAGCGCAAAAAAAAAAATAGAAAACGCACAGGCGATCAAATACCACTGAAAGAAAGCTCAATTTGTTGGGAAAAAAGGACCTAAATTTTATTTCAGTGCAGTGTTGCATGACCAAGCAATTGTCAGTTAAAGTAACGCAGCGCCATAACACAAACCGCTTCTGTAACCACTTACTGACCTCCCTATAGCAGAAATACTGCTACAGGGCAGCACGGGTGCATATCACGTGTATATACGTGATTCACACTCCCATGGTTTTCACACCCCTCCCAGATAGCATCAGCTTGCTTGTCAGTACACCAGTAATCACATTTAACCCCTTGATTGCCAGGAACACGCTCAAACACAATAAACCTCCATTGCTAGTATAGTGTCTGAAAGGATCAATATCTCTGATCAGATCAGCACTATACCAGTGTTCACATTAGTATAGTGTCCCCAAAAATGCAGCATTAGCGGGATCAGTCCCGCCACCTGCATTTAGCCCCTACGCTTACTTCATCTTCTCCCCCAGCAAGTGCAGTATCATTTAGGTCAATGTCACTTGATACATTGCCACAAGTTTTTGGAAAATGAAAAACTTTGTGAGAAAAAAGGAGATCTGCAAAATACTCACCAAGCCTCTTTTTAAATTCCTTGGGGTGTCTACTTTTCAAAAAGGGGTCATTTGGGGGGGGGGTTGTTTAGTGCTATCCTGGCATTTCAGGGCCTCCAAAACTGCGATAGGAAGTGAAATGAGGAAGCTATGCACCTTCAGGTCATTGGATTTCAGGCTCCTGTATGTGGCTAGGCTCCCAAAAAGTCTCACACATGTGGTATCCCCAAACTCGGTATAAGTAGCAGAATGTATTTTGGGGTGTAATTCCACATATACCCGTGGCTTGTGTGAGAAGTAGATCATTTAAATGACAACTTTTAAAAAAAAAGAAAAGTTTTTGGCACTTTCCAGAAACTTGTGGAAAAAAAATAAATTTTCCATGGACTCAATATGCCTTTCAGCAGATAGCTTAGGGTGTCTACTTTCCGAAAAGGGGTCATTTGGGGGTGTTTGTACTATCCAGGTATTTAAGCACCTCAAGAAATGTGATGGGCAAGTCAGAAAGTAAAAGCTGTGTAAATTCCATTATCTATACCATAGTTTGTAGATGCTAGAACTTTCACACAAAGCAATCGATATACACTTATTGGGATTTCTTTAACCAAAAACATGTAGCAGTATACATTTTGGCCTAAATGTATGACGAAATGTGAGTTTTGTGGATATTTTTTATGACAGAAATGAGAAAACACCGTTTTTGTTTTTTTTTCAAAAACAAAAAAAAAAATTCTAATTTTTTTAGTTTATAGCGCCAAAAATGAAAAGCACAAATGCCACGAAAAGAAAGCTCTATTTGTGTCAAAAAAAAGGAAATTTTTTTTTTGGTTTGACTGGAGAACCACTTTAAGTCATAATGTGCTAGTATGCACCATATACTAACACATTAAGACAGGCTTGCCTGAAAACACTGTCACCGCCATAGGCTCCTCCATCTTCACCCGGTCTTCCTTCCGGGTTCGCGGGCTTCGGCACTATGTTTGGCCGAGCCGCAATGACGTCACTCCCTCGCATGCCTGGATGATGACAGCGCTGGATCCCTGGACAGGTAAGTATCAGTTTATTAAAAGTTGGCAGCTACAGTACATGTAGATTGTTTTCACAATATATGACCTAAGCTTTTCTTTACAAAAAAGAGAAGAAAAGGAGTTTGCTGATCAGTAGCCAACATACCCAGAATTACAAAATAAAGGGAAAATACCCCCTATGGGACTTTGATGGCATAAATATATACCGAAAAAAGTTTTATAAAAAGTACAAGCTTTTTGTGTCAAAATATTATTTTAACATTCAGACGTACTTAGACAAGATGGCGCCCGGAGCAGCCGCACTCCATCCGCCACCACCTGGGCCCCTGAGCTGCCACCGAGGTCCCCACCAACACCCTGAAGGGGCCCTGGACACTCCGTCCCTCTGGCGGGCCGAGGCGGCTTGAGGACTACCACGGCACCCAAAGCCGCGCTGTTTCCTGCTGGCCGTGGCCGGAATCGTGGCGAGGATCGCAGCTGCGGCAGGACGCCTCCGCTCCTCCGGGGAAGCTGCCACCATGCCCACCAGTCCTACTGACACCCAGGAGGGGTCCGCTGCCATCCTGACATTCTGGGACACCAGGTACTCTATCAGGGGCACCCACTACCCCACCAGGGAGCCCAGCCACCATCACACCGCTAGCCACCAGGGACACAAACGGGCACCCACTACCCACCAGGGACTGCAAACCACCAGGGACCTTAGGCTACTATCCCACCAGGAATCGCAAGCCCACCATGCCACCAGGGATCGCTAACCCACCACCCCACCTGGGATCACTCAACCACCACCCCAACAGGGACCGTAAGCCCACCACCCCGCCCTCCGGCAGAGATCTGGCGACTCGTGGCCTACCACGACCCCTGAAGCTGCGGCCTTTCCTACCAGCCACGGCAGACCACAGAGGACTGCAGAGGGTCGAGGATCGTCGCTGAGACGCCCCGCCCCGGGCTCCGCAGATACAAGGAAGCAGCAACCACCCCCACTGGCATGGAGAGGGTAAGCCACCATCGGCCCCGTGTGGGTAAGCCACCGATGCCACAACTGCTCCCCACTGTGCTCCACTCAGCCGTGCCCCTGCCTCCACACAGCCCTTAGCCCCGCTCCATCCAGCGGAGGCACCCACCAACGCCTAGCTCATTCCACCTCCGGACATCGGCCCACACCACCTCCAGACATCGGCCTACACCTCCTCCTGCCACCGGGCCTCTAGCACCTCCTGACGCCGGGCCTCTAGCACCTCCTGACGCCGGGCCCTCAGCACCCCCTGACGCCGGGCCCTCAGCACCTCCCGACGCCGGTCCCTCAACACCTCCCGACGCCGGGCCCTCAACACCTCCCGACGCCGGGCCCTCAACACCTCCCGACGCCGGGCCCTCATCACCTCCCGACGCTGGGCCTCCAGCACCCCCCTGACGCCGGGCCTACAACAGCTCCAAAAACCACGCCCCACGGCTCATCCAGTCGCCGAACCACTGTACCCACCGACGCTGTTGCCACAACACCCATGGACGCCGGCCTACAGCACCCACAGACTGCAACCAGCCAGCTGCGGCCCCAGCCGCCTCCCACTCCCCTCCTACGATTGGACACTGATGATCTCCGACATGGCATAACGGACTCTCCCTATCTTCACGTCCTGACTGAAACCTCCCTCCCCCCCCGACCAGCACTCCGCTCACCCTAGCATGCCACCTGCACTCCTTCTCGTTCTCCTCTCCTCCATTCCCAAACTTGCCTCCCTCTACCCCCCTACTCCCCCAAAACAGCTCTGCATTGCACCCTCACTTCTTCCTTCTCCCCTCTACGGCTCTCACGACCTCCTCCTGATACTCCACTCCCCTGCCGACCCACACGCTACCACCAACAGACCCACACGCTCCTGCACATCTCGTTCCCATGCCACCTTCCTCACTCTTCTCCTAACCGCCGGTGACATCTCCCCCGAACCCTTGCCCCCCACCTCCTCACTCCCCCTCTCGGCACCCCCCTACTCCTGCCAGCCGCCGCAACCCCCTCAACCTCATATCTGTCCCCCTCCTCCCCGCATCCACCCCTCCTCTCTCGGTTGCACTCCTGAACTCCCGCTCGGTTTGCAACAAGCTCACCGCCATCCTTGACCTCTTTGTCTCCCACTCCCTCAACCTCCTAGCGGTCACTGAAACCTGGATCCAAGCCACTGACTCCACCTCCCCTGCAGCACTCTCCTATGGAGGTCACGTCTGGACCCACTCACCCAGACCGAGTGGCCGCAGAGGGGGTGGGTTCGGTATGCTCCTGCCACCGCTGAGCACCTTCCAGGTCCTCCCTAACCCCCCCTATCCTTCTCCTGCTTTGAGGCCCACTGCATCCGGCTCTCCTCTCCCACCCCCCTGAGGATTGCGGTAATCCCTCGGCCTCCTGGCTCCGCATCCCTCTTCCTAGACGACTTTGCCGCCTGGCTTCCCTTCTTCCTCTCCTCTGAGCTACCGACCATCATCATAGGGGACTTCAACATCCCCATCAACGCCAACAGCCCGGCTTCTTCCCAACTCCTCCTAACCTCCTTCGCGCTCACACAGTGCACACAGTCCTCCACCCACACCAATGGAAACACCCTGAACCTCTTCTTCTCCCACCTCTGCAACCCCCGCAACTTCACTAACACCGCCTTCCCCCTCTCTGACGACCACCTCCTCACATTCTCCATCTCCCCTTCCCTTAACTCCCTATCCCCCCCCCCCCAAAGCGTCTAACCATCACCCGCAACCTCCACAATCTGAACCCGACCCATCTCCACCTGGCAGCTGACCGTCTGTATGACAGTATCCTCCCTCTGTCATGCCCTGACTTGGCCACTACTGTGTACAACGACTCACTGTCGGCTGCCTTCGACTCCCTGACACCCCTAACCACGCGTAACACCAGACCCCGACCGCTTCAACGCTGGCAAAACGACCATACGAAACGTCTCAAACAATGCTGGAGCGCTTATGGCACAAAACCAGATCCCCTCGCGCGTTCTCCCTCTACAAAGCTGCCTTCCTCACCTACACCACCTCCCTCCATGCCGCCAAGCAGCCTATTTTGTAACCCTTATCAACACCCTCTCCACCTGTCCTCGCCGGCTCTTCTCCACTTTCAAATCTCTGTTCTCTCCCCCCCCCCCCACCTCCACTCAGCACCTCTCTCACCGCCCACGATATTTCTAAAACAAGATTGACACAATCCGTAAGGACATTGTCAACTCACAAGCTACCTCTCCACCCAGCCCCCCGCCCTTCATCATCCCCTCAACCCTCCCCTCCTCCGACCTCATCGCCACTCTACCCCCCACTATGCCCAACGCCCCGCACACTATCACCTCCCCAATGCTACGCTCCTTCAGCCCAGCTACCCCTGAGGAGGTCTCAGGTCTTCACCGAAGCCCGCCTCACCACCTGCCCCCTGGACCTTATCCCCTCACAGTTCCTCCAGCCATCCCCCCTCCATCATTCGCTCCTTCACCCACATCTTCAATCTCTCCCTCTCCACTGGCACTTTCCCCTCCCCTCTAAAGCACGTGCACATCACCCCCATACTCAAAAAACCCTCCCTTGACCCCACTGACCTGAACAACCTTAGACCCATCTCCCTTCTACCATTCACTTCCAAGCTCCTTGAGCGCCTGGCCTATAATCGCCTAAGCACCCACCTCACTGATAACAACCTCCTTGATCCTCTACAGTCTGGCTTCCGTCGCCTACACTCCACCGAAACCGCCCTACTTAAAATTACCAACGACCTGCTAACCGCCAAAGCTAATGGCCATTACTCTGTCCTCCTGCTCCTTGACCTCTCCGCGGCCTTCGACACTGTCGACCACCCTCTCCTCCTTACTAAATTGCACTCCCTTGGCATCAGGGATGCTGCTCTCTCCTGGTTCTCCTCCTACCTATCCCAATGCTCCTTCAGCGTCACCAATAACACTGCCACCTCCCCCTCTCTGTTGGAGTCCCCCAAGGCTCTGTCCTCAGGCCCCTTCTCCATCTACATCTCCTCCCTTGAAAAACTAATACACTCTCACGGCTTCAATTACCACCTCTAAGCCGACGACACACAAATTTACCTCTCCACCCCCCATCTCACCTTCTCTCTCTCCACCCGCATCGTCCACCTCCTGAACGACATATCAGACTGGATGTCACTCCATTTCCTCAAATTAAACCTATCCAAAACCGAGCTCCTGGTCTTCCCCCCAATCCTCTCCATCACTACTAACAACGCCCTGATCACTCCCACCCCACACGCCAAAGTCCTGGGTGTCACCCTGGACTCGAACCTTTCCTTCCTACCTCATGTCCAATTACTATCAAGATCATGCAGGCTCCACCTCCGCAACATCTCCAAGATACGAACATTCCTCACCCCAGACACTACTAAACAACTCATACACTCCCTCATCATCTCACGCCTGGACTACTGCAACTCCCTTCTCACTGGCCTACCCAAACGCTATCCCTACTCCAGTCTATCCTGAATTTAGCGGCTAGACTCATCCACCTCACCAACGGCTCCACATCTGCCACCCCCCTCTGCCAATCCCTTCACTGGCTCCCGATTGCCCAGCGCATCAAATTCAAACTGCTAACTCTGACCTACAAAGCCATTCACAACGCCGCCCCAAACTACCTAACTGACCTGATACCCAAATACTACCCTACCCGTGCCCTTCGCTCCTCACAGGACCTCCTACTCTCTAGCTCTCTGATCTCCTCCTCCCACGCCCGATTGCAGGATTTCTCCAGGACTTCCCCCATCCTCTGGAACTCCCTACCCCAATCCATCAAGACTGTCGAATACCCTCCTCACCATCAGGGGCACCCTGAAAACCCACCTCTTCAGGGAAGCCTACCCCACCCTCACCTAACAACTGAACTCCACCACTCCATCCCCCACAGCCATTTCCTCCTGTACCACTTTCCCCTCCCTCCTAGATTGTAAGCTTGAAAGAGCAGGGCCCTCGAACCCCTCGTGTATTGTATTGTTTCTGTCTTGTCTCATGTTCTGTCCCCCTTGCTATTGTACAGCGCTGAGCAAACCCTTTGGCGCTATATAAATACTGTATAATAATAATACCATACAATATATTATCCAAAGTCATAGTACAGCATCACCATCACAGTATAACTTGCATGATAAGGATATCCAGTATGACTATGTTTGAATAGCCATTAAAAATGTTGTAACAGAGGGGCGTGGCCAGGCGCATGGAGTGGTAAGATGCTGCACTCAGCTCCTGCTCAGCACTGGGGTTTATGAGGCTCCCAGCACATTAATACCCACCACCAACAACTTGTATGGGAAGCAGAAGCTGTAGTGAGGGTCGGCGGCTCTCACAAAGAAGGGGAAATCGGACGTTTTTTTACCCGTTCTTGTACGGAGAGCAGCAGCTCCCCAGGATCCAAGATGGCGCCGGTCCGCTCCGACAGTCATTCCCCAACTGTCAGGGCAGGAGCTGAGGAACGGACAGGCAGGCCTAACAATGTAACGCACTGGCTGACGACAACCACCACCCACAGACCGAAGTCCCCCAGGGCGCGGAGTCTAAGTCCCAGGCTGCCCTTCACCAGGGCCCGATGGTGGGGATGGACTTGACGCAGCCAGGAACCAGGTCGCGGCCCCCGAGACACCTCAGCTGCGGTAATGGCCACCGCCAATGGCGTGTAGCTGGTGGAAGAAACAAAAGAGTAGTCAGACAAGCCGGGGTCAACAACAACAGGACAAAACAGTACAGGACAGCAGACGAGAATCACAGGTCACAAGCCGGGTTCAGCAACAGAGGGTCAGATCAAAGGAGAATACAGAGAATAGTCAAGTCACAAGCCGAATCAGAATACCAGGAGAGTCACGAGAGTCAGAACAGAGTAATAGTAACACAAAGACACAAGTGCAAAGAGCATGTGCGGGCCACAGGCTTATATGTCATCAGCCACGCCCCTCTGGGGGGTGGACCTCAGAGACCTAAAGACATAAAAAGGATACCCATCATGCACAGCAGAATCCAAGATGGACGCCAGCACATGGAGTAACATAACCTCAGGGAAAAGGTAGGACCTTGACACCAACATCACAAGCTTCTAGAGAGGGATGGGACATGGAGGCTTTCTTAAAGGCCCTCCCTACCCACACAGACTTTGAGGCCTATGTTACCCGCCTTAAGCATTCCTATAGACAGGAAATTGCTGAATTACGTCGTGATCTTGGTAGGCACATAGAAGACATAGAACACACTGTTGAAAGCACTATCGCTAAAACACATGACCAAGATTTTTTACTTCAAGAATATACCATCCAAATACAATTATTCTACCATGTAGATGATCAAGAAAATGGGAATCACAGAAATAATATACGTATACGGGGCCTTCTGGAAACAGTGGAAACTAAAGATTTAGCCCCTGCGGTTACAGCAATTTTTAATGAGCTACTTCAAAAACCCAAAGGTGCCCCTCTTGAAATAAATTGTGTTCACAGGGCTTTAGGACCCCGCACCACTAATGCGGAATACCCCAGAGATGTCATATGTCGGGTACACTTCTACAAAATGAAGGTAGACATGCGGGTGGCTCAGAAACAGGATACTATATTATTTAACGGTGATCCAGTCATGCTTTTACCAGATCTAGACATGCGAAGAGCCTTGAAGCTGCTTACAGGTGTTTTACGGGCCAAGAACATCAAATATTGCTGGGGGTTTCCCTTTCAGCTTTCTGCATCCCATGAAGGCAAATCTGCAATTTTTCGCTCATTGGGCGAATTGGATAATTTCTTAGGAACTTTCGGACTTCCTCAGATTGCCATCCCGGACTGGCCAATGAAAAGTGCTACACCTGGTCTTCCTTTTATCTACTGGGTAGCAAACCTGTGCCAAGAAGCGTCCAAGATCTAATGCCTCTCAATCACTTGCTGGATGACTCCATCGGTCTTTTTCAGGGTCAAGAATGGGTCTTATCACTCTGTGTGTCTACACTACTCCTGGCCTAGGCCTATACTGGCTGTGCTGATATCTCCCACTTATCGTTACACATACTTGCTTCATTTGTTTTATTTATCTGTTGATTGTCGGTTGTTGTGACTGTGTTTTTTTTATTTGTTGTATTTTTTCATCCTGTTTTTCTAGTTATAAAATGCTGGTTGGAGCTCTAATTATTGTACATGGTGGGGGGCATCCTTTGTTTGGTCCTTCTGAGGAGGATAGATTCCGTCTCCATTTCCCTGCTCACCTAGGGGGATTGCCCTGGGATGCTCCTGCTACATAATGTTAATTTTTTTGTTTTTTTTCCCGGTCTGGGTGGGCTGCTTCATGTGTTACCCATGACTCCCACGTTAGGGTTTACAGCATCCAATTTGGCTCTGCCAATTGTGTTTTTAGCTAGCCTCCCATTTTCTGGGCCCTATGGCCCAACATATTATTGCTATTTTTTTACAGCTTTTCAGAAAAAAATTTTCCTTGGTTATTACCTTTCACATGTTTGTTAACTAACGTGTTATCACATACAATTTCAGTCGATGGTCCCTCTTACATTTATTGTTCACCTATCTTTGATGATATCTCCCTTACCAGATCTAGTGGACCACTCTGTCGATTGGAGTTATTATTTTTTCTCTTTTTCTTTCTTTTCTCTTCCCCTTCTGTGTCCTTGTTCTCTTTTCTCTCATGTTTCTTTTGTTTTGTTTTTTTTTCTTTTCTTTCCATGGGCATTGGCATGAGTATCTCTACTCTTTCCCCTTCTTCCCTCTGATCACGTGATTAGGGCATCCCTACCACCATTGAGAGTTTCTTCGCTCAACTGCAGAGGCTTCAATATGCCAGAGAAAAGGAGATAAATCCTTTATCATTTTCACAAACGTCGCTCCCAAATTTTATTCCTACAGGAAACGCACTTTCAGTCTGATAAGATACCTTCCATTCAAAATAAATTTTACACTACCTGGTTTCTTAGCACCAACCCACCGGCCAAATCCAAATGTGTATCCATTGCATTTCATTGCTATTTTACCCCTGAAGTGTTGTAGTCATACCTAGACCCTAAAGGTCGCTATATATTTCTGAAGCTAATATATCAACAATCTATTTTTACGCTAGTTAACCTCTATTCTCCTAATCAACAACAGTTGTGTTCCTCTCCTCAGTGATGGCACGCCTGGAGTAATTTAGTACCATTAATCTGATTGTAGGTGGTGACCTTAATGTTCCCATGGTCCCGAGATTGGATTCCTCCACGGGTAAGTCTTCGTTATCCCCCTCCATCTTAACTAAGATTCACACTGTAATTTATAGACTTTCATTAGTGGATGTTTAGCGTACGCTACACCCGTCTGAGAAAGATTATTCTTTCTGTTTGGCGACTCATTCTTCCTATAGTAGGATCGACTACCTTTTTGTTTCACAGTCACTTCTGGACTTTAATATCTCCTCTTCTATTGGCCTCCGGATATGGTCGGATCATGCGCTTATACATTTAGTTATCGGTCATTTACCCCAGGCCGCAGGTCTTCCAGGAGATTAAATGACAATCTTCTGAAGGACCTGGTCTGTAATAGTGTCATTTCTCAAGCCATTGCAGACTTCGTTAGAGACCACATTTCGGACCAGACACATCCCTTGACTAAATGGGAAGAACTCAAATGTGTTCTTCGAGGCATCTTTATTCAACATGGCTCTAGACTTAAACGAAAATGTTCATCGGATATTCGCTGCTTGTTGCAGTTAATCTCTGAATTGGAATCCACCCACAAACATACCCTGAATATTGATACCCTGGTGGCCCTATCAAATGCTCGTAGAGACCTAAGCCTTTTTGCTGCCAATTCTTTGGTGGCCCGTGACATAATGCGTCATTTATATTATATTCAAGCGAATAAATGTGGCAGACATTTGGCCCGGGTTCTTCACCCTAGACAACAAAGACACGTTGTCTCCCACCTCATATCCTCCTCCATTCACAAACTATCGGCCAATTCGGAGATAGCCTCTGAATTTCGGCAATATTACTCGGCACTTTATAACCTTCCACCATCACACCAGTCTGCGTCTCCCTCCACTGACAGTACTGATTTATCCTCTTATATACAGGAGACAGCGTTGCCCACTATCTCACCGTATGCCTTTCAGGATCTCGAGGCTCCTTTTTCGATGGTGGAAATCCTGGGCGTCATCAAAGGCCTTAAAATTGGGAAGATCCCGGGCCCAGAGAGATTTACTCCCCGTTTCTATAAGTCTTTTGCCTCGCACTTATCACCGCTATTGGCGGCTGCCTTTGATGCCGTTGACACATTTCATCCGTTCTCCTCTCACCTTCTCCAAGCTCAGATAGCAGTGATACCAAAACCAGGGAAAGACCCGTCCCTTTGTAGCAACTATAGACCGATCTCGTTGTTAAACATACACCTAAAACTTTTTACTAAGGTCTTAGCGACTCGCCTTTAACCTCTATTACCGGATATAATTCATACCGACCAGGTTTGCTTTGTACCTGGACAGGAAACCGGAGAGAACACCACAAAAACTATCCGTCTTATTTCTATGGTTCAGAAAAGCCAAGTTCCAGCATGCCTTCTCTCGTGACACAGAGAAGGGCTTTGATAGTCAACTGGTCTTTCCTGCAACACGCATTGCTGCAAATCGGGATATGTCCCATAATGTTAAGTAGTATCATGGCTTTATATTCCACTCCCTCTGCCTCTGTGCCGGTAAATGGCGTGCAATCTGAATGGTTCAAAAATTCAAATGGTACGTGACAGGGCTGCCCTCTTTTCCCCTTGTTATTTGTCATAGTCATTGAAAATTTAGCCCAAGCTATATGTAACAACGCCTCTATACAAGGAATACACACTCTCTCAACACATTGTAAGCTTTCACTATATGCAGACGACATGTTATATGTTACCCAACCTCATATCAGCATCCCCTGTATTTTAACTGAAATTCAACGGTTTGGCGGCTTTAGCAATTTCAAATTGAATCTTACCAAAACAGAGGCCCTCAACCTTTTTCTGGCCCCGCATACTCTTTCTATGCTTAGGCAGAATTACCATTTTAAATGGCAATCCAAAATCATCTCATATTTGGGTACGGCGATCCTGCCTAATTACAGATCCTTTACACTTTCAATTTTAGTCCACTATTTGCTAAAATACGTTGATCGCTAGAGCATTGGCAGGATCTCCCAATGCCTTGGCTCGGATATATGAACATATTGAAAATGGACATTCTGCCTAAGCTGCTATACCTGTTTCAAACTATTCTGATTATATTACCTCCGGCTATCTTTTGTACCCTCACTATCCAATTTATTTGGAATCGGCGCCGCTCAAGATTGAAATATAAGCTATTGTGCCAACCTATGTCGGGGGGTGGGGCAGGTCTCCCAGATTTTGAACTGTTATCACGATTCTGCTTTACTGACCCGGTTATTAGAATGGTATCCTCACCCGTATACCAAAGCCTCTGTCATTATAGAGCAAGTTCTTTCTCCGGTTGATTTGAGTGCTCTACTGTGGGGTTACTCCAATTTTTTTTTTGCACTTTTCCTATGCTCTCCCTCCTGACGGAAGCTGTGCTTGGGGTCTGGTATCTTCGTCGTGGTCGTTTTGCATTATCTTCTGATCCGAGTCCTCTTACCGCTCTGTTCGGCATGCCTCAACTCCCGAATAGTACACAAACCTCTAAATATGGCTCCTACGATAGGTCCTCCTGGCCAACGGCGTGCTCTTTTGTCAATCCTGCTATTGGTAGTTTTACTCACACCTCGGCCTATTTGCCGTCTTCTATTAATTGGCGGACAAGGATCCACATTTTGTGAAACCCTTCATTTGTCCGGAAATGTACATAGATCCCTGATGGATTTTCAGGGTATGTGCCTTCTTACAGAATTACCTGATCATGTCTTTTCTAAGGTATACAAACTGATACTTGCCACCACGCACACCTCTCTGTCTGCTTATTCTAGAGTGTGGGCAGATGAGCTGGGCTTAGAGATCTCCCCAGCAGAGTGGCAAAAGGCATTTACTTTCACTCATAAATCCTCTATATCAAATTATATACAAGAAAAAAATTATAAAGTATTATCCAGATGGTACAGAGATCCGGTCTCCATAAGTCGTATTTTCCCTTCTGTCCCGGATGTCTGCTGGCGTTGTCATAGAGAGAGGGGAACATATTTACATGTGTGGTGGGACTGTGATCTCATTAGCCCATTTTGGACAAAAATTTTCCAAATATACTCTGACATTTATGATGACTTCATTACTCCGTCCCCCAAAATTGCATTATTATCTATACTACTAGGTTCTATTAAATCGCAAATATCTAATCTTTTAAGATTCTTCCTCTCCTCAGCACGCCAACTCATTTCCAGATTTTGGATGACCACCACTTGTCCCTCTCTCTGGGTAGATATCTTGAACGATATTATGTTAATGGAATGATATCCAGGCCACCGAAATGGATTCACGGACAAAATTCACATTTATATTGTCTGTAATCAATATTCCTAATCGGCAACCTTGCGAAGGATGCTGTAGTCACCTCCCGGATATTATCTTCTCTATAGCTTACGGCCGTGTAACTAGATTAGTAGATTTCATGCCAATCCCCTCCTCCCCAATACATACCCCTGCATTCTTCAATGCCCAATGTATCTCTTTTTTACTATACTCATTGGAGTTCTCTCCTTTATGACTATACTTTTTTCTCTTTCTTATCTTTATCACATTCTTCTTTTTCACTTTGTTGGTCTATTTATAGGTCTCTGGGATCACATATAAGTAGATGCTTTCTAACAGACATCCTTTCCATCCAGTGTGCTACTGGATGGAGCCGTTAACCAAATTATGTACACGTTTTTTTTGGGGGGGGGGGGTTTTAGTTGTATGCGTCTTCTTGTCTATAATTGGTGACATCCTGATATCTTTGATATGAATATACCAGACCTTTTGACATTGCTGTCCCTCAGTGTCTTATTTTACATTTCACTTGTTCCCTCCCTTTCTTTTTTCTGTACTCCTGATCTACAGTATAACAGAAAAACTATTTATAATAAAAATATATTCAAATCTAAAAATGTTGTAACATCACCATCCATACATTTGATTACGGAGATAGTTTCTGTATGATCCAACGTGTTTCGGAGTGACTTCACTCCTTCAGGGATAGAGGAAGAACTCTGCATATGGGTGACATTATCTACAAGATTGAACATTTATTTGTTTGGAACATTTCTTGTATCCATTACAATATTTTACAATTTACAATCTGTAGATATAGTTACAATACATGAACCCATTTAAAAGACATGGTACTTCAAAATGCTGCCACCTCATATGGTTAGAAGACCAGCTGAACCTGGACGTAATGGAAACCCCCCAGGCCCGGATCACAAGGACAAACCACAGGTCACTGCAATAAATAGCTATGCAAATAAGTAGGAACGCATTATGTGTCATACACTGGTACCATAATGGTCTCATAGAATAGAAACCCACCATTAAGTGTGTAAACATCCAGGTCTTTCCACACCTTCTCCTCGTTCTACCTCATAGATTAGGGGATATGGTATAGGACTTCAAAGACAGGTATTCCCACTTGGACCATCTATCCCTTTTAGTAATGCTGCCATTAAGAAAATCAATGAACAATGTATGAATACATATGTCCATATGACTGTATATAAAAAGGGTCCTTAGTGCCCAAGAAAACAATTTTGCCAAGGGGAAAGAGGAAGGAAGGCTTACCAAAAGGTGAATATAATGTTCCCCAGTATATGCGGTGCATACGGTCCTTAAGCCCTCCGACGTTTCAGAACCGTATGCACCGGCTTATAGAGGCGGGGATTATCAAAGGGGTGAGAAATACCTTCCTATTATATAGGGATCTTAATAAAGCAGTGATTGGAAACATCCACTGGGGCACTCCTGTTATCCAAGATGGCGCCTAAACGCCAGACCCACACTGTCCCAATGTGGATGTCGCTGGGGACTGCCCCCTGGAACGTTGGTGCACGACGTCGCCCCGCCTACATTGCGGGATGACGTCACGCATACGTGGCTTCCGGGTACAAAGGCGGTACATAGGCACACCGCTGAATCCCAGATGGCTGCACAGAGCTGCAAACACCGGACCGGACTGGTGGTGCAGCCCCAGCGTGCCAGGGACCAAATCGAAGGGGGCCACATGCCCAGGTTCAAGACCAGCCAGCACCCCCAAACAAGGAGGCACAACAGCAAAATCATCCACATCCATTCTTCTGCTCAGTTTATACAAAGGAAAAAGAGGGATATAATAGACAGGACAGTAATGCTAATAACAGTATATTTAATGTACCCTTGTGGCTAACGTGTTTGAAAAAAAGACTAGAAAAACTTAAAGTGGTATGAAACCTAAACCCAAAAATTTAATATATTTCACCTTACCAATCAGATGTGGTGGTTCTGTTTTATAGTCTTTTTTTCCCCTCTGTTTTCATCTGGTCAGTAATATACCTCCTGTATAAGAATGCAAAGCTAAGCAGGCCATTATCTTCCCAACAGGACATAGCAATTTTACAAGAAAACCTCTACAAAATAGAGAAGTGGGCAGCTAGATGGTAGATAAGGGTGAATATTGAAACACGTAAGGTGATGTACTTGGGAGCTAAAACTAAAGATGCAAGTTGCACACTAGGGGGAGAACCTCTGGGGGAACCGAGGATGGAAAATGATCTAGTAGGTCACAGACTAAGCAATAGCATGCAATACCAAGCTAGAGCAAGCAAGGCTAGCAGATTACTAGCCTTCATTATAAAGAGTTTTTACTCAAGAAATAAAACTATTAATTCTATTAGTTTACAAAACTCATCTTGAGTATTCTGTCCAGTCCTGGTCACCTATCCTTGGGAAGGATGTGCTGGAACTGGATTGGCCAATTGCAGTATACAGATCTTTAGTGTTTCTAAAGAAGACAGGTGGCCTCACATTGACATTGCAGAAGTTTAGACTTAAACTGCATAAGGATTTCTTTACCATTAGAGCGGTAAAAATTTGAAACTTTCTTCCACAGTTGGTGTCAGTGGAGAATGTAGATAAATTAAAAAAAAAAAAAAAACATTTAGTGTTTCTTAGCGAGTGCAATGTACAGGGATGGAAAGTGGTAATAATATGAACACTCACAGGTTGAATTGGATGGACTGGTATCTATTTACTCTTGCCATCTATGCAAAAATAAGTTGTCCTGCAGTGTACTCAAAGATATGACATTGATGCGCAGGTCAAAAGTTCTCTGCTTTCAGTATATGTTAGCATAACTGGAAATTTCATTTGTACAGTGTGTTTCTGTCTTTTATGTTCCTGCTCTGGTCTTTGCACACAATATACAGTATATGTGCGTGTGTATTTACATATCAATAATAAGCATAATTTTAACTCAAATACTATTGTTTTACAGTCCCAAGCTTTCAGTTATTGTTGTTAAGAAGAGAGTTAACACCAGGTTCTTTGCTAATTTGAGTGGCAGTCTACAAAATCCACCTCCTGGGACAATTGTTGATGTAGAAGTCACCAGACCTGAATGGTAAGTCATTGTGCCTGTGTAATAACTGTAGGCAACGGTACACACCTTTATTTTCAGTTATCTATTTACAGTTTAGAACATTCCTTTTGCAGACTTGAATAAATCTGACATAGGTAGATGGAGAACTGGAAATGTTCCCTAACCCATGCTTTTCAAAATGTGTTAACAGAGATCTCATTAAATTGTTTAGAGAAATAAATAATACATTACATTTATTTTCAATGTGGGGAACCCATGTTAGTATTTGGTGGGGGTTTTTGCTATTTTTTTACTGTTGTCAGTAAGTTGAAGAGCATCTCAAACACTAATTACTCCCTAATGCTTATCCCCCATCCCTCATTTAATAACAAGCTGTTAAACCCCACCCCCTAGCAATTTACCTCAAAAGTGACATCTCTTTCGAAAATTCACTGAATGCATGGTATGCCAATGATTCTTCAACGTTTTTTTTTTTTTTGACCATATTTTGCCATTGAAGAGATGGTGGGATAGGAGGTATTTAGGAGCTATTAACCGCTTCTCAACTGCCCTATAGCAGATTTACTGCTACAGGGCGGCAGGGGTGTGCGCAAAATCACAAATCATGTATATATACACGTGATTTTTGCCCTACCTGCGCCACCAGCCGCGGCTGTCAATGTCCGGGTCCCGGCTGGTGATTACTTGCCGGCACCCGATGATTCACAAGCATCTCCGATGGGGAGAACTGTTTGTAAACAAAACAGTTCTCCCGGTCAGCTCATGCATACTGCTTTGGATGGCTGTGCACAGCCATCCAGATCAGTGTGCTTGCAGTGAAGCACACTTCCTCCCCCTAGTAAAACACTCCCTACACAAAGTTAACCCTTTGATTGCCCCTGACAATAACCCCTTTCTGCCCAATGTCATTAGTACAGTGTCAGTGCTGTTTTTTAGCACTGATCACAGTATTGGTGTCACTGGGGATGTCAGTGACACCAAGTCAGTTCCCTCCAGTGTCAGAATGCCTGCTGCAGTCCCGTTATTATTCACTAATCGCCGCCATTACTAGTAAAATTAAAAAAAAAAATCACTGTATATATACCGCCATTTGTAAACGCTATAACCTTCACATAAACCAATTCATTTACACGTATTGAGATTTTTTAAACCACCTTCCGCCCGCCATATAGTACAATGACAGGCGCAAGGTGGTTCTCTCGTTCTGATAGGACGTAATATGACGTCCTTCCATGCTCACCGCACATGTGTGGCTCAGGGAGCGCGCAGTGCGGTGATCGCCGGTGCGCTGTGTCCCTCGGACACAGCGGATCACGGAAAAAGCCGAAGATGTCGGCTCGGTCATGTGATCAGCTGTGTCCAATCACAGCTGATCACATGTAAACATGGAAATGCCGGTTATCAGCATTTCTCTCCTCGAGCTTTCACACTGACAGCTCGAGAGGAGAGCCGGTAATCGGCTTTCCGCGGATGGGACATGTACACTGATCATCAAGGCACTGATGATCAGTGTGGCCCCAGAAGTGCCACCTGTCAGTGCTCATCAGTGCCACATCAATGCCTCATATCAGTGCATACTAGTGCACATCAATGCCACATATCAGTGCCCATCTGAGCTGCCTTTCAATGTCACCTATCAATGCCAATCAGTGCCACCTATCAGTGCTGCCAGTCAGTGTCGCCTTGCAGTGCCAGTCAGTGCCGCCTAACAGTGCCAGTCAGTGCCGCCTTTCAGTGCCATGTATCAGCGCTGCCTTTCAGTGCCCATCAGTGATGCCTGTCAATGCCCATCAGTGCAACCTATCAGTGCCACCGATCAGTGTCCATCAGTGCAGCCTATCAGTGCCCATCACTGCAACCTCATTAGCGCACATCAGTGAAGGAGAAAAATCACGTATTTACAAAATTGTATAACAGAAACTAAGAAAAAACGTTTGTTTTTTTTCAAAATTTTCCATGGTTTTTGGTTTGTTTAAGAAAAAATAAAAATCCCAGAGGTGATTAAATACCACCAAAAGAAAGCTCTATCTGTCTCAAAAAAATTATAAAAATTTAATATGGGTACAGTGTTGAATGACCACGCAATTGTCATTCAAAGTGTGACAGCACTGAATGCTGGAAATTGGCCTGGGCGGAAAGGGGGTATAAGTGCCCTGTAGGCTGGTGGTTAAGGAAAGTCATGTAGCAGAATACATTTTTGTCCTAAATTTATAAACAAATTTGATTTTTTAAATTCTTTTACTGGACATGTTTAATAGCAAAAAGTCAAAAATGTTGTTTTTTTTCTCCAAACGTAAATTTCTTTTGTTTACAAACGATTTTATTTTTCAAGTAATAGACTGTAAAATGACATTACAGCTTCAAATGGTGTGTAAAACAGTAACAAGCCACAACTGAAGTGTACATTTCAAAAAGGCACAATCATGTAGAGTAAAGAAAAAATTAAGAAAAAAGAAGAGAGAGTAGAGTTTAAGTACATGAGCAATATAAATAAAGAGGTAGGCAGAGTTATACATCTACCAACAGAGTAAGTCAACCAACCCAAATATGGATTGTCCTCAGTCATGTAGTAAATGTCTATGAGTTCTCCAAATTTCCCATTTTCTATCAAATAAGTGTATCTTTTCCAGTAAAGTATAATGAATTCTTTCCATGAGCATCACAGCATCAACTCTATGTAGAACAGAGGCCAATGTTACTGTGATAGATTTCCAGTGCAGGGCGGTGGCCCATAGGGTGGATATACAAATGGTATGAATTAGCCTCATAACCTCAGTCTGAGCCCCCGGGATACAAGCTCCCAATAGGCAGGACTGCATAGGCAGATGCACTGGGGCACCCACCAGTGTAGAAGCTACCTCAGAGATCTTGCGCCACACCAAGGAGAGGACTGGGCAAGCCCAGAATGTATGCACCAGAGTACCGGCAAAGCCTCAGCCCCGGAAGCATAGGTGAGACGTCCCTGGATATAGGGCATGTAGTCTAGATGGGGTATAATATGATCTGGTTAATACCTTGAGGGCTGTCTCACGGACAGAGCAAGATCTGATCTAGAGCTCTTACGTATGTTATCCACTATGGAATCCCAATCTTCATCCGAAAAGGTTATACCACTATCAGCTTCCCATTTTTGTCTATATAGAGGGGGTGTGGGAAAGGAACTAACCAGGAATTGGTGATACAATTAAGACCCCTGGGAGAGTCACTGGTAATGCGTTCGAAGAACGAAATCGGAGATGAAGGTATAAGGTCAAAATTTGAATTAAAAAAATGTCTAATTTGTCGATAACAATAATATTCCCAAAGCGGGATATCAAAAAGTATACGTAGCATCCCAAAGGTGATATAAGATCTTCCTCTTTGAAAGTCAGATAACCTGATAAAGGATCTATCGTATCACCAACGGAAAGCCTGTGGAGAGGAAAATGTCGTAATAAAATTCGGGACACCAAAAAATGATGCACCTGGAGAGACAGAGGAGACCAGATTTAATTTAAATTTATATCGGGACCAAAGCATCAATGATTGGTCAACAATGGAATTATAAATACATAATGAGCGGGGGGGGGGGGAATTTTGGACCACAATATGCCTGATAAGTAAAACGGACGTATAGATTAACCATTAGCCGCCCGGCCTATAGCCGTAATGCAAAAATGCATTAGCTTTCCAGGGTGTACGCCATTTGGCGTCCTCCAGCACATGCGCAGTTGCAGAGCCGTGCAGCAGCGCGATCTATCACCGGCCGTGTACCTCAGACACGGCCGATGACAGATCTGAGTACCGTCCCCTGTTGCCGGTACCATGTGACCTGCTGTGACCAATCACAGCAGGTCACATGACAGTTGTATACAATGGATGGCTTCATTCATGCCATCCATTGTATACTAGTGTCTAGCTGTGAATGGTCACAGCAGGTCACATGCACATGTCATGTGATTAGCTGTGGCCAAATCACAGCTAAGCACAAAAAAAAAAAAAAAACCTGAATGAATCGATGTCATTCAGGTAAATGCTTATAGCAAAGTAATTCTTTGCTATAAGCAAATTGTGTAAAAAAAATAATACTGATCACTTCCCCAAAGTAGTACAATGTTACTATGGTAACATTGTACTACTTTGGTCATAGTGAAATATGAAAAAAAAATCTTTAAAAAAAAATGTAATAAAAAATATATTTTTTTTTTCCATACTGTCACCAGTCAGTGCCCCTGTTCACCGCCATGCCAGTTATATGATGATGCTGTACTGCACTGGTGACAGTATGTAAAAAAAAAAAAATAGTGAAAATAATTTTTTCATTTTCCGAAAAATTATGACAAAAAAAATACAACTTCGAAAAACTCGCCATTCCTCTTATGAAGTACGTCGGACTTTCTGCTTTACAAAAAGGGGTCATTTGGGGGATATCTGTACTGTTCTGACATTCTTGGACCTCAAGAAATTATATTGGCTGTCAGTACTTCAGGATTGATCAATTTTCAGATCTATACCATAGTTTGTGAACTCTATAACTTTCCTACAAACTAAAAAATACATCCTAATTTGGGTTATTTTCACCAAAGACATGTAGCAGAATACATCTCGGCCTAAATTTATGAAGAACAATTATTTATTTGTAAACTTTTATAACAGAAACAAAGAAAAACGGTTGTTTTTCAAAATTTTTGGTTTCTTTTTGTTAATTTAGCAAAAAATAAAAACCCCGGCGGTGATTAAATACCACCAAAAGAAAGCTCGAGTTGTGTGCAGAAAATGCTAAAATTTTAGTTTGGGTACAATGTTGTATGACCGCGCAATTGTCATTCAAAGTGTGAGAGCGCTGAAACCTGAAAGGAAGGTGTAAAATTGCCCGGTATTGAAATGGTTAAGATTCAAATCTGATCCACGGGATCTGGGAAGTAATAGTCGCCCATTGTGATAATTGTGCGAAACGGGCCAACAAGTAGTAAAGCCAAAAATTGGGACGACCGAGGCCTCCCGTCCGTTGCAACCGGTATAGAACTGATGAAGTAAAGCGGGGATGTTTGTTATGCCGATAAAATTATTAATCATCCGTTGATCACCTAGGAACATGTTCGAGCCAGGGATTGGAAGTGCTCTAAATAGATAAAGTAATTTAGGCAAGATATTCATTTTGTCTGCCGTGACTCTGCCCAAGAATGAGGGTAACCATGCCAGATCTTTAATAGAGTAGAGAGGCGCGACACACATGGTGAGTAATTAGAAGCAAATATTTCTGAGTATCTGGGAGTAAGGTTGATACCCAAGTAGGAAATCCGAACTGTGGCCCAACGAAATGGAAAAGAATTATGGAGAGATGCATTATAGCAGGGGTGGCTAACCTGTGGCTCTCCAGCTGTTGTGGAACTACATTTCCCATGAGGCATTGCAAAGATGGGAAGTTACTGACTTGCAGAGGCATGATGGAACTTGTAGTCCTGCAGCAGCTGGAGAGCCGCAGGTTGGCCACCCCTGCATTATAGCAAAGTTATTCAGTACTGTGCATAAATTAGGCAGTGATATTAACGGTTTAGTAAGGAAAAGCATAACATCAGCATACATGCAAATTTTGAAATGTGAAACCAATAATGGGTAACCAGAGATATCCGAATGTGATCTTATTGCAATTGCCAAGGGTTCCAATACTAGCGCAAATAATAAGGGCGAAAGAGGACAACCCTGATAGGTGCCCCTGCCCAGTGTAAAAAAAATCAGAGTTGCAGCCTGGAAGCCTTATTCTTGTTTTGGGGGAGTCGTACAAGGCATGTATGCAAGACAGAAACTCCTCACTAAAGCCCATCCTCTGCAGCAATAAACAGATATGGCCAGAGGACACTATCAAAGGCCTTGTTAATGTCCAGGCTCAGCAAAAAAGCTTCTTTAGAATGCAGATTTACATCCTGAATGACATTTAATGTGAGACAAATGTTATCCATGATAAGTCTGTCTGGGATAAATCCCGATTGGTCCGGGGAGACCAAAGGAGATAATAGGGGCCAACCTATCTGCCAGAATGTGGCTGAATATTTCCAAGTCATTATTCATTACTGAGATTGGTCTATAATTTTGAGGTAGATGATGGTCTTTTAGTGGTTTGGGTAATAGAGACATGTTAGCCATGAGTATCTCCTCGGGAAACCAACCTCCCTGCAAAACAACATTAAATAAAGACATTAAAAAGGGAGCTAATGTAGGGGCGAAATGTTTATAGTAACTGGCAGTAAACCCATCAGGGCCCGGTGCTGTGGAAGTTTTTAGTACGCTAATCGCACGGGTTATTTCCTCCAAAGTGCATGGGGCATTGAGAGAGGATATCTTGAGTGGGTGTGAGAGCAGAGAGGGGTATAGAATCTAGCCATGAACAGTTTGGGGAAACGGAAGTTGATTGCGGGGGAGCTAATAGGTTGGAATAGAAATTTTCAAAAATACCCAGGATTTCATGAGGAAAAGAGGAGATACTGCAGGATTTAGTACGTAACCTATAGATGTGTGGGGGTCGTATAGAATGGTTTAATTTCTGTGCAAACATAGTAGACGCTGAGTTACTATGTGATAAAAAAGAGGCCTTCGACCAGCGTAGAGCTTTTTCAGTGTTCTGGGAAAGCAAAGCATTCAGTTCTAAACTCTTTTGTGATACCAACTTTTTGTTAAGGAGAGATGGATTACCAACATGAGCTCTATAATGTGCTTCTAATTCTCGGGTAAGTTTCTGAATTTGTTTCCACCGTTCTCTATTTCTAGAAGAAGCCATGGAAATAAGGCGGCCCAGCAGGACCGCCTTATGGGCTACCCACAGTGTGGCCGGAGAGATATCGGGAGTTGTGGTTGACTGAAAGTATTCCTGAATGGAAGTAACTACCTCCTGGCGGGAGTTAGTATCCGTGAGCATAGAGTCGTTAAGTCTCCAGGAGTAGGGGGTAGGTGCTAATCCTATAAATGTGATGGATAGTGCGATAATATTGTGATCTGACCAGGGGCTTAAATGGATGCAAGCTTTCCTAGAGTTAGCTAGCAGGATGGGGGTACAGTAGATATAATCTAGTTTAGCATAAGAGTCATGTGAGTGGGAGTGAAATTAAATATCTCTAGCTCCTACATTATGTGCCCTCCAGGAATCCACCAGATGGAGTGTATCCAATTTTTTGGTAAGGGATTTTAGGACAGCTTGGGAGGATGGTGAGAACGAGCATCGATCTGAAAGGGGGTTAGCTACCAAATTAAAATCACCTCCCACCAGTAAATGGGGGGATAGAAACCCATCAAGAATTTAGAAAAACCGGGGAAAAAAGGATGCTTGCTCCGAATTTGGCGCATAGACATTAGCGATCGTGAGTTTACGACCCGAGAGGGTGCCTTTAATAAAGATAAATCTGCTCTCGGTCGCAATAAACATGTAAACCGTGGCCACGCCCCTACTTTTAGTAGAGTGTAAGGTGTAGAACCCCTGTTTGTAAGATCTATGAAAATATGTCGGGTGTTTAGCAGCTGCAAAATGGGTTTCCTGTAGTAAAATCATTCTTGCCCCTAGGCGTTTCGATTGAAGGAAGGCAGTTTTGCGCTTATTTGGTGAGTTGAAACCCTGGACATTATGTGAAATACACTGGATTACCATGGCAAACAAGAATCATATCTATCAGCAGTATAGTATTCATTTGAAAGGTATCCCATATAGTTTGTCTAAACAGTGGAACATAGAGATCCACATCAGACAAGGCTAAATCCACCAGTATCAATTTATGGAACATCCAAGCCCCAATATGGGGGCCGGGACGTCCACAAACTGGTGTATAAGCAACATCATATACCAAAATTGTCAAAGAAATAGAAACATAAAGCAATAGAATTGGAGCTTTAAGAGCTCCTACAACTAAAGGAATCGCTAATAACCATGGATCAGGTGGGCTATCTACCATACCTAAAAAGACATAAGAATCAAACATCAATGGCCAATCGGGCCCAATCTCTGCCACCGTAAAACACGGGGAACGGAGCGGCCACCCCACAACTGGGCGGTGACATCTCCGGCCATGCTAGGTGGCAGGGTGGGGTCACGTGTCCAAGAGTTCTAAAATATTAACTTACAGGCGGTAAAGTAAAGGTCCCAAGACCTCTGTTGATCTTTTGCTCGACCAGATAGATGAAGAGGAAATCAAACATAATAAACATATGAGTATGAAGAGATCTCAGCATTGACCAAAAAGCTATCCAACGGGTGTATGACATACAAATGAGCAGAATCCTTTCATCTTGGTTCTTGCCTGACTCTCCTCCTTTCCCTTCAGGGAGATGGAGTATACCAAATGGGGGATACCTGAGGAGTGGACATTGAGGTGAGGGAGCGTCCGCCAGGCCTAATTTAGCCAGGATTTCTTGACCTTCAGGAAGAGATGTAGCAACATATGTGCTACCATTGTGTGGGACTATCAGCTTAAAGGGGAAGCCCCATTTGAAGTGGATACGAGCTGAAAAAAGGGTAGATGTGATTTCCTTCATTTTTCTGCGTTTCTCCAATGTGGCCGGAGAGACATCCGGAAATAATTGCGATGTTGAACCTTGAAAAGTGATTGTTGAAGTATTGCAAGCAGCCCTGAGTATATCTTCTTTGGTCAGGATATCTTTCATACACAGGACAATGTCACGAGGCGGTTTATCATTAGGAGGTTTCGGGAGCAGAGCTTTATGGATGCGATCACAAACAAACGATCCAGTATCGTGCTCCGGGAGGAGGGACCTAAATAACTTAGTTGTGGCCTGTGAAAGGTCAGTCACAATCTCTGGGACTCCCCGAACTCGCAGATTATCTCTGCGATTACAGTTGTCCAGATCATCAACCTGCAGCTGCGTAAATGCCGTTTGCAAGTGATTGTGATCTCTGGAGAGCTCGCCATAAGCTAAGCTTAGCTCGTCATGTTTTGCTTCTAAACGGTCAGTTCTGGAACCTAATGCAGCTATTTCCTGGGAGAGGACATTTATGCTCTTATGGAGTTCTGATTGGAATTTGGCGGCTAGCTTGATGTACATAGTTTCCAGGCAAGATTCCAAATCCCCCTTAGTAAGTTGCTGTGCGTACTCACTGTCCTGAGCTGAAGGATGGGCTGCGGTATCCTGTATGGAACCGGAAGAAGATGCTCGTTCTGTGGTATCTTGAGACATGCTGCAAATCTCATGCGTTTTCATTAAATATGTCGTAAGGGATTTTTGAGCATTACCCCTACTTTTCTTTTTGGTGGAAGGCATGCAGAAAGTCTCCTGGGGGTGATCAATTGAATTTTATATAACCAAGGATGGTAGTGACCCCAGGGGACCTATAACACCCGGTACTGGTGCAAGAGTATAGTTATATAGATGCAATCAGGCATCTAAACACAATTTACATATTGTAAAAATGAGATTCAACATATGGGTTTAATACGTGGATATCAGCTGTGTGGTTATATGCAATAAGGGTCAGAGAATCAGAAACTGGTCCGACCGCTGTAATTGGGCCAGATAAGGTGCAGGGGACCTGTCAGGAATGGACTCAGCACTGGTGGTGGGACTCACCTGCTGTGTGGGCTGCAGTACCAGGGCTGACCAGCAGGTGCTCTCAGCAGCCAGAAGCTCACTCCTGCAGTCAGCCAACACCTGGGGCTGATTGCAGGAGGTGTATTTAAGGAATGGCCAGACCTGCAGTCAGGGCCTTGGTGTTGTTTCCCATGAGCCCCTGTACCTTGTGTCCTGTGTTCCTGTTCCTCTGCCTATCTGATTTGTTGCCGACTCTGCATTGTTCCTGACCCTGCTGACCGTCTCCTGTTTAACCCCTGGCTTGCCTGACCATCCTTCTGCCTGATCCTCTGTACTGTGCTGCCCGTGAGTTACTGAAACCGGCTTGTGACCCTGACCATTCTCTGCCTGATCCTCTGTACCACGTTGCCCATGAGTTACTGAACCGGGCGTGTGACCCTGACCATTCTCTGCCTGATCCTCTGTACCACGCTGCCCGTGAGTTACTGAACCCGGCTTGTGACCCTGACTATTCTCTGCCTGCTTTTTCGGTACCTCGCTGCCCGCACGTTGCTGACCTGGCCTGCCTGACTACGCCTTACGCTACCCAGACGATCCATCCATCCTGCACGGATCCAGCCATCCCTGCTCACACCTTCTGCCTCTTCACATCAGGCTTCCTACCTGCATATACCTCTGGCGGATCCCTCTACCACGAGTAGGTGTACTCAGGGGCCGCGACCTGGTTCCTGTCTGCTCCAAGTCCATCCCCACCATCAGGGGCCCTGGTGAATAAGCAAACTGGGACTTAGACTCCACGCCCTGGGGAATCCTGTCCTGAGGACTGCTAGGGGTACTACCAGACGGTTGTTAACAGAACCATATGGCCGGCCTGACCCTTCCACCTCTCCAGCCCTGACTGCGCCTGTGTTCCTGGACATACTAAGATTAGTGGAAGGTTGGTTTATTTACTGTGCGTTGTATATTTGGGTAGCTAATAATAAGTATATTGTTATTATATCATTCCTGAAGCCTGTTACTTCCCTGTGTCAGTCCACACACCCCTGGTCACACCCGGATCTCTGACAGGACCGCCTGGCACAGGATCTCCAAAGCTCTAGGATCCAGAGCTGGTCAGATGGAGTGTAAATACTGATGTACCGAGAAAATGGTCTGTACCAGTATGATCACAATTGCACAGTCTTAATGAGCATATAATCCAACTTGTAATGAAAAGATAACTAAAAGTAACAGTAGTGCATATACATAAAAGTGACTACTCAGTGCCAAAGTGTCAAAGTCTATGTTGTAGCAGGCGCAGCACTATGTAGTGCCTTGTGCGCTGTGGCATTAGAAAGATTATGCAATTGCTGTTTCTTTTGTTTGATTAGACTGACTTTACTCTGTAATTCCTCCAATTCCGTTCTATGGATGCAGTAGGTTTAAAGAGCACACCGAATACTTTAGTTAATTTCTTTAATAACTTCAATCTTCTTCATATAACACTGCTTACAATGGATTGTTTCGTTTATCTTACAGTGGCTTATTTCTTTTGTATTACAGTGGTTTATTTTTTTCGTATTACAGTGCTTTATTTCTTTCGCATTACATTGGCTTAATTCGGTGGATTATATCATGGAACTACAAGTAAACACATACAACAGATTTTACACACAGATCTACCTGCACTGTTAACAGAGGAATACACAAGTGCATTAAATACCTATTTGATCTTCTCTGCTTCCATAGAGTTTCTCTGACTGGAACTTTGTTTCCTCTTCTGTCTGGTGAGCAAGTGACTCTAGAAAAATCTAGCAGGGAGTTTTACACAGGCACAAATGTGAAACTGCAGCGCTAGTGAGCAATAATGAATAATAATAAAAAATATAAATTAATATTGAAAAGTCACTGATATAAGTATTGGGTAGTCCCGTGGATAAGCATAAATAGTTGAGGTGACTCTGTTATCCGTATAGAGGTGGTAATGAAATGCGCACTCACCGGACGCGCATATTAAATGCGCATTGAGTATAAATATCCTGCTGACAGGTGGTGGGCGATTCCTCCTCTCTCGGGTCCTAAGTGGGTGGTCCTTCTCCTCTGGGGGTCCCCTTATGTGGTCCTAGTGGGTGCTGTCACTACAGGTGGCCTGAGTGGTGAATGGCAATCCGTTCTTGAAGTGGGTCTGCGGACTAGAGCACTCCCCCAGGGGGCGACAATAACACTCCCATAGTGTAGTAAGTTTAAACCTCAAATTTATTAATAGGTTAAAACAATACAGCGTTGCAGACAGTAGTCTGTAAGCTAACTGACCAGCTGGTAAAACAATGATGGCCGCTGGAGCTCCACGTTGTGGTGTGGCTCCTCCTGATGCGTATCGTGCTCAAGCACATCTTCAGAGGGGGGTCGCCAATCACGTCGTGTCGTCCGCCGTTCACATTTATAGATAAAATCGCACATGCGCAGTAGACCGCGGCCATTTTGGGATAGCGCAGAGCGAACTGCGCATGCGCGGAAGTTGCGGGCGCCATTTTTCCTTGGTCCCACGGTGTGAAACAGGCTCAATGCCTGTGTGTCCCCAATAGGGGAATGTCTGTGTGTTCTCCAATGGGGATAAATAGAATCTAGTGTCCTTTTCCAATAATCAGAGAGGACATAATAGAAATTAATTAAACAGACTGAGTGTCTGCATAATATCCATGGCGATATATTGATGGGTTGAAATAGGGGAGAGCTCCAGCGCCAACTAGTGTTGGCGATGGGCAGAACTGATTTATATTCAATAATATGAATAATACAACTGGCCTATCCTTAGGATAGTATTTTATAATCCAGTGAAACATAAAAGGTATGACATTATAAAATGGGGGGTCTGGGAGATATTTTAATACAAAAAGAATTTTGATGAGAAATATATATATATATATATATATATATATATATATATATATATATATATATATATATATATGGCCCATTTCCCTATTATGACAAAGGTATATATCTCATTCCCATGGACTTAAGGTCAGTGCAAATATTATCACTACAAAAAACCCAGGAATATTAATATAATAAAACATAATAAAACACAGTCCTATCTGTACATATCTCCCTTGGAGAGAAACGGTGTGATTATTCCTCATAACCAAGAAGATGGAAATATAAAAAATATATATAACAAATCCAATAATATAAAAAAAGTTCCGTATAAAAGAATCCATAAGGGTACTGTGTGGATGAGGGGCTGATATATAAAACCTTTTAAGGTAAATAAGGATAAGAGTACATGTTAATCCCATTGAAATCCTATATAATTGGTTAATATATGGAAAATTATTCCACTATACCTGAACCATGGTATATAATATGTATAAAAATATCAATGAATTACCATGTGAAATAGATAAGAAATATATCAAATATAATAAGAGTACATATGCAGAATCATCCACACAGTACCCTTATGGATTCTTTTATACGGAACTTTTTTTATATTATTGGATTTGTTATATATATTTTTTATATTTCCATCTCCTTGGTTATGAGGAATAATCACACCGTTTCTCTCCAAGGGAGATATGTACAGATAGGACTGTGTTTTATTATGTTTTATTATATTAATATTCCTGGGTTTTTTGTAGTGATAATATTTGCTCATGCGCACTGACCTTAAGTCCATGGGAATGAGATATATACCTTTGTCATAATAGGGAAATGGGCCATATATATATATATATATATATATTTCTCATCAAAATTCTTTTTGTATTAAAATATCTCCCAGACCCCCCATTTTATAATGTCATACCTTTTATGTTTCACTGGATTATAAAATACTATCCTAAGGATAGGCCAGTTGTATTATTCATATTATTGAATTTTATTGAATATAAATCAGTTCTGCCCATCGCCAACACTAGTTGGCGCTGGAGCTCTCCCCTATTTCAACCCATCAATATATCGCCATGGATATTATGCAGACACTCAGTCTGTTTAATTAATTTCTATTATGTCCTCTCTGATTATTGGAAAAGGACACTAGATTCTATTTATCCCCATTGGAGAACACACAGACATTCCCCTATTGGGAACACACAGGCATTGAGCCTGTTTCACACCGTGGGACCAAGGAAAAATGGCGCCCGCAACTTCCGCGCATGCGCAGTTCGCTCTGCGCTATCCCAAAATGGCTGCGGTCTACTGCGCATGTGCGATTTTATCTATAAATGCGAACGGCGGACGACACGACGTGATTGGCGACCCCCCTCTGAAGACGTACTTGAGCACGATACGCGTCAGGAAGAGCCACACCACGCCGTGACGTCACATCCGCCGGAGCAACGTGGAGCTCCAGCGGCCATCATTGTTTTACCAGCTGGTCAGTTAGCTTACAGACTACTGTCTGCAACGCTGTATTGTTTTAACCTATTAATAAATTTGAGGTTTAAACTTACTACACTATGGGAGTGTTATTGTCGCCCCCTGGGGGAGTGCTCTAGTCCGCAGACCCACTTCAGGAACGGATTGCCATTCACTACTCAGGCCACCTGTAGTGACAGCACCCACTAGGACCACATAAGGGGACCCCCAGAGGAGAAGGACCACCCACTTAGGACCCGAGAGAGGAGGAATCGCCCACCACCTGGCAGCAGGATATTTATACTCAATGTGCATTTAATATGCGCGTCCGGTGAGTGCGCATTTCATTACCACCTCTATACGGATAACAGAATCACCTCAACTATTTATGCTTATCCACGGGACTACCCAATACTTATATCAGTGACTTTTCAATATTAATTTATATTTTTTATTATTATTCATTATTGCTCACTAGCGCTGCACTTTTTATATATCTACTGTCTATTTCATAGGTCTTTGGTACTTATTTTGTGCATAGCAGCTTGTTGTTTTTTACTAAGGCGCTCTTTACCATTTTATGTACATTACAAATGTGAAACTGGCTGGGATTGGTTAAGGCTCTGTACAGTGTGAGGATGGCTGTGATTGGCTCACCTATGTACTGACTCTTAAAGGCATATTTTCCTTTTCTGCTTCTGCTAACACAGTGAATATATAAATGTCATATAACATTCAAAGACATAAATTACAGCAATGATTCTGCTTTTGGCTTTAACATATGCACATATACACTGTACTGAGGTTATTGGCAGGTTTGGTATACACATATATGTGAATATATGTGAATATATTAGCAACCTAGGACCGGTTTTAGCTGGCCAGCTACATATGTATATAAATGAAGTAAGTGATCCACTGTGCGTCTTCTAGTGATAAAATTATTCGAATTGCACACTCACCAGATGCATAATTCCAATATCCATATAGAAACATGTATCATCTCCATGGTTCAGTGAAATCCTCTTATGGGCACGTCTATCATCTCTGGGCACCTTTATCCTTTTATGGGGTTCCCTCTGGATCATACGGTTGGATACTGCACCTCTGGACTCCCTTCCCTGAGGCAAGCACACCCCCTATGAATATGTGCATTTAGCACGAAACGCGTAAGAGAAAGAGCTGCGGAGTCCAGAAGTCACGCTGCCGTGTCCCCACATGGGCCGGTGGCCATCTTTAACCGTTTCATGGTCAGTTTTTCTTTACCTACTATGTCTATGTCTACTATCGATCAATAAATTACCCTTTAAAACGATATCACACCATTCTGGCATCCTTTCTTGGGACTCTTGCTGAGTCCACCACCCACAGAGTCCTCAGGGAAGGGTGTCCAGAGGTGCAATATCCAACCGGATGATCCAGAGGGAACCCCATAAAAGGATAGAGGTGCCCAGAGGGAAGCCCAGAGATGATAGACGTGCCCATAAGAGGATTCCACTGAACCATGGAGATGATACATGTTTCTATATGCATATTGGAATTATGCATCTGGTGAGTGTATAATTCGAATAATTTGATCACCAGAAGAAGCACAGTGGATCACTTACTTCATTTATATACATAGACTTTGGGACTGAGTAGTCACTTTTATATATATGCACTACTGTCACTTTTAGTTATCTTTCCATTACAAGTTGGATTATATGCTCATTAAGACTGTGCAATTGGGATCATACTGTTACAGACCATTTTCTCGGTACATCAGTATTTACATTCTATATCTGATAGTTATTGGAATAGCGCTGCGCCTTTGCTGTCAGTTTAGTTCAAAGAGGTTCTTTGGTGCCTTTTCGGTGTACAGCAGCTTAATTTTAGCGCTCACTTTTACCCTTTTGCATATTATGGTCAGATGGAGTGTAGGGATACCTGACTCCCTGGCAGTTGCAGGCCCCCACAAGCTTCCAGGCCAATAGGGGCTACATTTACAGTGATATAGGCCCCAGACTCCTGTCACAGTCCCTGGGGCACTGGTAGGGGACTTGTTGGGTGCTGACTGTACTCCCCCCGCTGGCTGTACTCACGATTGAGTTGGATGGTGTCCAGAACAGGGGCCTGGTTATGTCATGGCAGGCTGCGGTAGGTCTTAACAGGCCGGGTATGCCAGATGTGGGGAGTGTCGGAAAGGCCTCCGGTGCCCACTAGAGGCTCCCCACTGACTGGAGGGAAGTTGATTGTGCAAGGAGGAGAGATCACAGTAGGCCACACCGAGCCAACCGTGTCTGCCGCCGTGGAGAGGGGCCAAAGTCGCTCGGCTCCCCCCCTCTAGGTGCGGGCAGGGTTGGGGAGAACTCCGGTGCCCGCTGATGGCCTTCTGCTGCCTGGATGGCCACGGATTCAGGTATAAGGCTCCGGAGCTAGCGATTATACGGCCGATTCGGTCACCATCTTGGACACGCCCCCAAGGACGTACATTTCATTTGGGTGTAGTGTTGCATGACCGCGCAATTGTCAGTTAAAGTAACGCAGCGCCATAATGCAAAAAATGGCCTGGTCAGGAAGGGGGGGGGGGGGTAAATCCTCAGGAGAGCAAGTGGTTAATCAATGCATCGGGGATAACGTCTTCAGATACAGTGGGTAAAATAAGTATTGAACACATCTCTATTTTTCTCAGTAAATATATTTCTAAAGGTGCTATTGACATGGAATTTTCACCACATGCCGGTAGCAATCCATACATACAGAAAAACAAAACAAATATGTTCAGAAATTAGGGTATGTGTAATAAAATGGAATGCCACAGGGGAAAAGCATTGAACACATGAAGAAAGGGAGGTGGAAAAAAGGCATGGAAAGCCAAGACACCAGCTGAAATGATCAGTAATTAGAAAGCATTCCTGCCCCTTGTCAGTGCAAATTAATGTCAGCTGGTTCAGTCTCAACGGATGGCCTTTAACCGCCTTTCGCCCACCATATAGTAATATGATGGATGCAAAGTGGTTCTCTCGTTCCCATTCTAACCGCACATGCACATGCACGGAAAGAGCCGAAGATGTCGGCTCGGTCATGTGATCAGCTGTGTCCAATCACAGCTGATCACATGTAAACAGGGAAATGCCGGTTATCTGCATTTCTCTCCCCATGAACTGTCACTCTGACAGCTCGTGAGGAGAGGAGAGCCGGTAATCAGCATTCCTCGGAGGGGACATGTACACAGATCATCAGAGCACTGATGATCAGTATGCTCTGATGATCTGTGTAGCCCCAGCAGCGCCACTATCAGTGTCAGCACTCAGTGCTCCTCCATGCCACCTGCCAATGCCATATATCAGTGCCCATCTGAGCTGCCTTTCAGCGTCACACATCAGTGCCACCTATCAATGCCAGTCAATGTGCATCAGTGCCGCCTAACAGTGCCAGTCAGTGCCACCTAACAGTGCTAGTCAGTGCCGCCTATCAGCGCCATATATGAGTGCTGCCTTTCAGTGCCCATCAGTGATGCCTGTCAATGCCCATCAGTGTCACCTATCAGTGCAGCCTCATTAGCGCACATCAGTGAAGGAGAAAAATCACTTATTTACAAAATTTTGTAACAAAAACTTAAGAAATTTTTTTTTTTCTTTTCAAAATTTTCAGTGGTTTTTGGTTTGTTTAGGAAAAAATTAGGTACAAGGTACAATTGTTTCAAAGAAAACAATAATTAATGCACTCAACCAGCATGGCCTGTGTGCATGCTCTCCACGCAAGACTCCAAAAAGCATGTTGAAGCTCGTTTAAAGTTTGCTGCGCAATATTTAGACAAGCCTGTGAGATATTGGGAGAATATTTTTGGTCAGATGAGACCAAAATTTAACTCTTTGGACGCCATAATACACACCGTTTGGAGTTCGAATGGCACTGCACATCGCCTCAAAAACACCATACCAACAGTGAAGTTTGGAGGTGGGAACATCATGGTGTGGGGCTATTTTTCAGCATACGGCACTGGCAAACTTCATTTCATTGAAGGAAGGATGAATGGAAAAATGTACCAAGACATTCTTGATAAAAATCTGCTGCCATCAACCAGGATGATGAAGATGAAACAAGGGTGGACATTTCCAATCACCTGACTTGAATCCTATAGAAAATCTATGAAAAGAACTAAAGATCAGAGCTCATAGAAGAGGGCCATGGAGCCTTCAAGATTTGAAGACTGTGTGGAAGAAGGGACCAAAATCACACCCGAGCAATGTATGCGACTAGTTTCTCCATACAGGAGGCGTCTTGAAGCTGTCATTACCAACAAAGGGTTTTGTACGAAGTATTACATTTAAGTTAGCATGTTCAATACTTTTTCTCCGTGTCAATCCATTTTATTACACATAACCTAATTTCTGAACGTATTTGTTTTGGTTTCTTTGTATGTATGGATTGCATGGGTTGTTTCATGGTCACAATTTCATGTCAATAGCACCTTTAAAAATATATTTACCTAGTAAAATTGTGACATGTTCAATACTTTTTTTTTATCCGCTGTATGTTTAAAAGTGCAAATTTAGGGTCCACAGGTAAAATAATAAGACCAATGTCAATATTCACGTCAGATTTAGAGGTCCAATATCGAATTAGCTTCAGCCATCTACACAATATATACAGTGAAGGAAATAAGTACTTGATCCCCTGCTGATTTTGAATGTTTGCCCACTCACAAAGAAATTATCAGACTATAAATCGAATGGTAGGTGTATTGTAACACTGAGAGACAGAATAGCAACAAAAAATTCTAAAGAAATGCATGTCTAACAAATTATGCACTGATTTGCATGTTCATGAGGTAAATAAGTATTTGATCCCCTATCATGCAGCAGGATTTCTGGCTAACAGGTGTCTTTCATACAGGTAACAAACTGAGATTAGAAGCAGTCTCTTAAAGGGAGTACTGCTAATCTTATTTTGCTACCTGAATAAAAGACACCTGTCCACAGGAGCAATCAAACAATCAGATTCCAAACTCTAAACCATGGCAAAGACCAAAGAGCTGTCCAAGGATGTCAGGGACAAGATTGTAGACCTACACAAGGCTGGACTGGGCTACCAAACTATCGCCAAGCAGCTTGGTGGGAACAGTTGGTTCAATCATTCGCAAATGTAAGAAACACAAGACAACTGTCAGTCTCCCTCGGTCTGGTGCACCATGCAAGATCTCATCTTGTGGAGTGTCCATGATCATGAGAACAGTGAGGAATCATCCCAGAACTATATGTGAGGATCTCGTCAATGATCTCCAGGCAGCTGGGTCCACAGTCACCAAGAAAACAATTGGTAACACACTATGCTGACAAGGATTGAAATCCTGCAAGGTCCCGCTGCTCAAGAAAGCACATGTCCAGGCTGAGTTTGCCACTGAACATCTGAATGATGCAGAGGAGGACTGGTTGAAAGTGTTGTGGTCAAATGAGACCAAAACTGAGCTCTTTGGCATCAACTCAACTCGCCATGTTTGGAGGAGGAGGAATGCTGCCTATGACCCCAAGAACACCATCCCAACTGACTAACATGGTGGTGGAAGCATTCTGTTTTGGGGGTGTTT